>NW_024704747.1:22638095-22810595 GCF_018977255.1 Callorhinchus milii | reverse complement strand
TGAATTTTGATGTAATCTTTTAAATTACAGTATTAGAAAAATAAGGTTTTCTTTTAAATAGAACATACCTATTATTAAATATAAAAAAATATGTGCATACATAAGATACAATGGGTAATTATAATCACATTTGTATGGTTGAACAGGCACAAATAAAATTGAAAAGCGCTTTGGGACGTCCTCCCGACGTGAAAAGCGCTATATCAAATGCAAGGATTATTATTATTATTATTATTAAAAGGTACATTTGAGTGTCCTTACATTGTGACGACACTGCAATCCAATTTTTAAATCTGTATGTGCATGTTTGAAAGCAAAATGTGGATATGCACCCAAAACTGCAATGACCCCGTGTGTATATGTACAGTTTGTGTATTTTGGTGGAATGTACACCCATGAGATAAGAATCCATTACAGTAATATCAAATGTGTCAGATTTGCGAAGTTTGAATTGATTGTCACAGAGTTAAATTACCCCAAAATAATTGCCTAAACTATGATTGTTTTCTTACTGCGGAGTGTTTAACTTCTATTCATAGTCTCTTTCTTCTTGCTCAACTTTGATTAACTAAGATTCTTCATTGCAGAAAACTGCAATTGCAACAGATGATTAACCGATTAAAATTCTGCTCCTGTACTTTTAGAGAACTCGTGTATTTCTTCCACCGCCTTTTTGTGATTTGAGTGTGAATTGACATTACCTGTGGTTATTCTGTTTCAGAGAGTTTATAAGCAGCAACCCAACAGCAACATATTCTTCTTGACAGATAAGACAACAGCTCTGACTGAATGTAAACGTAAGTTGATTCCTTAAGGCTTATTTGAAAATGGGAGAGTAGGATGAGTGTTTCGGGGGTAGAGCTGAAGAGAGAGAGAGAGAGAGAGAAATACGTGCACAGCGGAAACTACCTTTTGTCGATTCATGTAAAAGTTGGGAGAGTGATGAGACATACACTTGTTTTAATGATATGTAGCTAAATAAAAAAAGATCATTTGTTAGGATTTTTTTCTTTGTCACTTTTATCTTACTCTTGCCCATCACTTTTGAGATCAGGGTGAAAGTGTCTGTCGGAGTCAAATATCTTGCTTTTTCTTCCTGTCACCTCCTCTCGCCTCTTACATGTCCTGCCCCCAAAAGATAATGATCCCTCACACCTGTGGGCAAAAGATGAAATAGATGCCAATCTTGCAGCAAATTTTCTGATCTATTTTTAGAATCACAAAAATAGGTTTTAAACATTTAATTAGTTTGGTCATTTTGCATTAAATGTTGTGAAAATGGCCATTTAACTTTGAAGTCCTCATTTTGAAAGATTACCTTGAAGACAGCTGGGTCCTGTGCAATATTGTCACGGAGGTTATGTAAATTCACAGGTGCATTTGATGAGTTGAAGAAAGAACACCAAGATTTGGAAAACCCTGATAAAATGATGAAGTAACAAAGCAGACTCTTGATATTTCGTTATTCCTTGAAGACCGTTCGGTAAATTGAAGCAAAAGCACAAAATGTGCGGAATTTGTTGTGTATTAATTTTCACTCCACAAAAAGATGCCGCCGATCTTTTGGAAAAGGGAGTGCTACAAAACCTTCAAAGAAGAGGTCCAGACCACAGCCAACAACTATCCACAAGATTGTCCGATTTGAACTACAACTGTTTTTTCTCTAGTCATGTGCTGCATTTGAGAGGTACTTTCAGCCCTCAGCCCATGCAAGATGCGCAAGGAAACCTTTTCCTTTGGAATGGAGAAGTCTTTGGTGGAATAGAGGTCGGAACTGAAGACAATGATACGCAGATTATTTTCCAGCATTTAACGTCAGCTAAGAGCGAAGACATTATTCTCTCCGTTTTGTCATCCATTCGCGGACCATGGGCTTTTATGTATTACCAACCATCCAGTCATTGTTTGTGGTTCGGTCGAGACTTTTTTGGTCGCCGTAGTTTGCTGTGGCGGTTTAAGAATGATGATAAAATATGCCTTACTCTTACATCAGTGGGTACATTAGTCCCAGGAAATGGAGACGAGTCTTGGCAGGAAGTGCCAGCAGGTGGAGTTTACAAAATCGACCTCCAAAAGCAGTCCAATGGTGACTCCTTATCAATAATGTGGTATCCATGGAAACATCCATTAACTGAACATGAAGCCAGAAATGAAGAAGCTCAGTTTACTGACCAACTACCAAGTTTTGTTTCTGTTTGTTTGAACGAATCAAAACTTTTCCTGAGAGCGCCAGTCACTCCCATGAATGATAGTATTCCAGAATTTTGCATCAATACTGAAGATAGTGAAACACCTTCAATAAATGTTGAACTTTTTCTTGCAGATGAACATAAAAAGAGATTAGTCCATCAGTTTACCAATGTCTTGAGTGAGTCTGTTAGACAGCGTGTGTTATGTTTGCCAAGACACCAGGATCTCTCTGGCTTCGAAGTTCATGCCACTGTTTCTGACCCAGCAAAAGTTGCTATTCTCTTTTCTGGTGGTGTTGATTCTATGGTTCTTTCAGCCCTCGCTGACCACCACATTCCTCCAGGTGAACCTATCGATCTGTTGAATGTAGCCTTTAAGCAACAAGAACCGAAAAGACAGAAAATCTCAACAAAGAAACAAAAAAAAGAGAAAGGCGTTTCCACCGCTGCCCATCAGGTGTCTCTAAACTGTGACTCCAGCAATGCTGAAGAGAAGGCCTCTTTTAATGTACCTGATAGGATCACTGGTCTGTCAGGTTTAAAAGAGTTGCAAGCCATAAACCCGTCTAGAATGTGGAATTTTGTAGAAATCAACATCGATTTAGAGGAGCTGAAGGAAATGAGACGGCAGCGGATTTGCCACCTGGTGCAACCATTGGACACAGTGTTGGACGACAGCATTGGTTGTGCAGTGTGGTTTGCTGCCAGAGGTGTTGGCACCATTTTGTGCAATGGAGAAACCCAACCATTCACCAGTACTGCAAAGGTGAGGTAATAATCTGTTGAAAGTTATAATTGCATCCATAATTTCAAATGTAAAACTCACGTGCAAAGTCAGTTGACGGAATCCTTTGTGAAACAGTCACATTTAATTGTTGCATTTGGTGCTGTTTCCTGCTACGATTTTAAAGTAATGGCAAGTTAAATTTAAGAAAGGTTCAATGGTAAGCATGCACACGCCTTTAATATTCTCACATACTGTACTTCCTTTGTGTATTTCAATTTCTAAGTTGTTTCTCAGTATTCACCTCACATCAATGCAGATTCGCAAGAATGCTGAAATTACTTACTGGTGCGCATTGGTTTAAAATGCTACGTTATTAGACTATTTTATATTCCAGGACTTTATTGCGCAAATTCATCAGTATATAAGGTTTGTGTTTGATTAGCACACAGAATGTTAGATGGAAAGTGTCTACTTAACGATCCAAACTGATTCTCTTTCCATCTGGTTCAACAGTGGATCTTTTTTATTAAAATGATGTTTCAGATTCTTGGCATGAACATGATCAGCACATTTGAATGTGTATTTTGGGTTTCAGGTGGTGTTGACTGGTATAGGAGCCGATGAGCAACTTGCAGGTTATTCCCGCCATAGAGTTTGTTACAAGGTGTCGGGGTTTGAGGGTCTGATCAAAGAACTGGGGATGGAATTAGGTCGTATCTCCTCGCGTAATCTGGGAAGGGATGATCGAGTTATCGGAGACCATGGGAAAGAAGCCAGGCAAGTCTTTGGCAGCTTCTGCAAGTCTGTTTAGAAGCTCAAACCTATTACAATTCACATTATTTCAATTATTCCGATAATGTCACTCTGCAATCTGAGAGAAACTAGAGAGACCCAATAGGAGGCAGAGTGGTCTTGAACTCAACATATTCACCGAATGGATTTGAGAATCAATTCAACCATGAGAGATTAATTTAAAGATTCCCATGACAGCTGTTGAGTCTGAAATAAAATTTGCAGGTAATCTCAATCTGTTTTATGCTGAATATCAATTTACATCATCAAATATCCAAATCATTCTGTACAAAATCTTACTTAGAAAGTTATAAGAAGAGTTTGGGAAGTGGATACATAACAGAAGTGAAATTTTTTTGTCTAGGTTTGTCACTCAGGGTAATGAGTTGATTGCTCTTAATAAGGTCTCTGATATATTTATGTGAAATATCATCTAACATACTATGTCTCTTACAATGGGAAGGATTATTGGTAATGTGACAGCAGGAAACTGTTGTAGTAGGTTGTAAAATTCCATAACATTTTCTGGATGCAGACAGAATACTAGATATTTTTATTGGAATAAATGGAATAGAGTGGCAATCCCAACACGTTTTTCCATTTTGGACTTGGCAAAGGATTTGACAAAAAGCTATATGTCCACTTTTAAGTTTCACCTGGCGCTTTGCATTTCTAGGAATACACTTCACACAAATTCTCACTATTTCAATCTTCAAGTGTCATCGACCGTGCATAATGCTTAGTGAGTTTAGTTTTAACATTTCTGTCTCATTTCAGGTTTCCCTTTTTGGACGAAGCAGTTGTTTCTTTTCTAAATGCACTTCCTGTGTGGGAAAAGGCAGACTTGACTCTGCCCCGGGGGACTGGTGAGAAACTGCTTCTGCGATTGGTCGCAAAAGAACTGGGTCTCACTGCCTCTGCTTTTCTCCCAAAGAGAGCGATGCAGTTTGGGTCTCGAATTGCAAAAATGGAAAACCACAATGAGAAAGCCTCTGATAAGTGCGATAGGCTACTTCAGCGCTTGGTGGATTAGTCCATTTGTATAAATTTAGCTTCTTCACATCAATTTAAGGAAAGATAGAAACTATACTATCCAGTGAATCTACCTTTGGCACAATTTCAGGTACAAATACTGTACATACTCTGTACAATAATGTATAAACCGTACATTATTTTCTTTAACTGTACAATTAAATAAGACTGTTCTGTGGGTAAGGGAAATCTAGGAGAAAGCCATAACAGAATTTTATTGTGGAGTATTCAAATGTATATTTTCATATAAAAAAATGTAATTGAAAAGATTTGTTTTTCTGTTCAAAGCAACCCAACCGACTCTAAATTTCACTGAAATGACAGTTCCTGAAAGAAATAACTTTGAAAGCTTTTTGATCACTCATATTCAAAACCAATTACATGGAAATTCTTGGCTTTTTAATGCATTTATATCAGGCACATCCATGTGTTGAATCTTAACAATCTTTCAATAAGGAATGCTGGTTTTATTATTCTTTTTAAACTGATACAGTACAATTTATTTAATTTTTCTGAATGATTCCTCTAGTGATTTCCATAGAATTTTTCATATTTGGATCATTGATACTCCTAATCATAAGGTATTATCCATCATAGAAACCACGTCTAACTCCAAAGAACAGAATTCTGCCATGAGTACGATCTGTGATGGGGATTTCAGGTACAAGTCCATGTGCAAACTTAATGCTGGCAATGTCTGTCGACGATGGAAGATGCTTTTTGGTACTTTATAACCGCTTATAAAGCAACTTGAAAGCTTAAGCTTTTATACCTCAAGGTAGCAATTGTTCGTAATAACACCACTACCAATCTTACAAGTGCACAGGAGCAATTGTATGTAAATGACATGAGCAATCTACAGCTGTACATTCCTGCTCTCATTTCACAGATTCTGTGAACTTCCTGCTTCTACATTCATTGCATGGTAACAGAACTAAATTAATTTTAAAAATAGCAATTCAAATATATCTTTATAAAAGTATTCAGCATAAAATCACAGGGTAATTCCAGGGCTCCAGAGGGGCTTCAGGTTATAATTGCCATATTCAGTTCCTCTCATCAGCGAAAGTGCAAAGTAGTTTAGTTCTACATTATTTTTTCTGTGCACAGGAACAGTTTAAAAGCACTGAATGGAATGTTGCTGCTTGTATTAAGCAGTTGTATCTTGACGCTTCTGAAAATATTTGTTACAGTCAATGTATGATGGAAGATTTCCGACATCAAAGCGCCCAGATATATGTTGAGCAAAGACTGGCTTTCTGCAATGTAGGAAGAAAAATGGATGCAATGTAAATGTTAAATGAACTGTGAAATGATCACTGCAAAGCAACAACTTACCTCGTGTGGACCCAGGATAAGAAGTTTCCAGGTGCATCCTTCTCTTCCAAGGGTGTATTCTGTTGAATGTTAAAATATAATGGGTCTGAAGATAGGTTGTTGCATTGTGGAAATTTGCAATATTGTACACCTGGTCAATATTGTACACCAGGCCTGATGAAAAGCAACAATGTAGACATTTGGTTTCGCATCAACTTTAAATACTGGTCAAATACTAAACAGCTATTCATTTATACTGTTTTTAAATGTTTCCCACTTTTTATAGTCTCTTCATCAAATCCCATGTTGGAGACAGCAGCACAAGTTTCCAATTTACCACTAAGTAAAATAGTTCAGTGGCTATTCAGAATCGATTGTTGAATCATAGTCTTGATACTTTCCAACCATCTGGGAAGCTAGTTATTGATTTAAAAATCAGGTTTTAGCTACTTTTCAACTACCAGCAATTCCTTACCTGTTTTTCTTGAAGAAATTTTGCAATCAATGGAATTGTGTTTTTTGAGTACACATAAAAACAAGGACACTGGAAAAGAAATAGATATTCTATTTACTAATTTAAATACTAACATATTTGCATTTAATACAGTAAAATCTTAACCAAAAATTCAATATTATAACCAGTTACTTGAATATCATTTCATACAAACTGGTGTGTGTGCCTGAGTGTTTCTTTTTGTACAACATGTGGTCGAGGAACGTGTCAATTTACAATTTATGAAAATATTAAACACTCACTGCTCTGCGAGATGTTGTTTGGGTGGAGCTGGGTTTTTCTTTAAATGCAGTGACTTTGAAGTTTTCGTCGACTTCTAAAATCCCAAACTTTGTAGTTTCTGTTGAGTGTAGAAATAGTGTTAGATTTGTTTCCCTATAAGTCAGTTTCAAAAAGAGTGGGGCACTTTAATGATACATTTAGAATGGGAGAAAAAATGGGTAAATTGAACTCAATGGATTGTACTTTCAAAGAGCCAGAACACATATTAGGCCAAATGGCCTTCTGCGCTGCAAATTTCTGTAGTTCTATTTTGAACCAACCTTCATCTTTGCACAAGTAAGACAGAACTAGATTGCTGTCACAATTAGTCTTCTGTAGCTCAACAAATTTTGTGATGACATCTGAGAGGCTGAAATCATCATAGAATAGTGTGTCACTGAGGAAGGTACAATAACACAGAATTGGTTATCAGAAATAGTTATTAAAATATTATTTGTTACAACTTAGAGCACGCAATAAAATAACATGAAATAGTCATGTTCAATTTTCAGTTTTTAATTTTCACTTTTATTCAGAGAGGTACATTTAACAACTAAAAAGAAACCAGATTTTAAGCAAAACTTTCAAGTGATTATTTTACACATTTTATTTTGGGAGTGGTAAAGTCAACCAAAATGTGCTGCCAAATTTTAGAAAAGAAAACTTTGAAACTTGAAGGAATGATTTGGAGAGAAGCAAAATTGGAAAATAAATAAAAACCTTTTTAAACAACAACTTGAATTTATACAGCCTCCTTCGTGCAGGTTATCATCTCAGAGCGCAAATGAGTGGCAGAGCTGGACAACAATTTAAACTGACAGTGAAAGTTTGTGGATCTATTCCTTAGAAAAGGAGTAATATAGAGGAACAAATATCTCAGTGGCTAAAAGAGTTTAAAAAATTAAAGATACAAATCAAATCTCAAAAAGAATCTTAACTGAATGTGTAATAGAAAAAGTAAGATAACAGAAAGGTAAATTATAAACAGCAGCAAGAAAAATTAAAAAAAAATTCAGCTAATGCATATAGTATACAGGGGACTCAAGAACAGATAAGTTGGATAGAAATTCAGTATACTCTTTCTTTAATTCTGTATTCTCCCTTAAATCTATTTCCATTTATTACAATGGACCTCTGTGTCTAGCAACCAGTGAGATGCAAGGATGTTCCTCAAAACTACCAAACAGTTCTAAACCATTTCTATCTCATTGTTTCATGAATTTTCAAATTACTGCAACAAACTATTGCCACATACAAAAACCTAATGAATTTGCCCAGTTTTAAAATCGACAAATGCCTAAGTCCCAACTGCATGTGGCTGTACAAGTGCTTCTACCACCTAGTTCTATGTTAATTGCTTACCCGCCAATAACCAATATGTGATCATTGATGTTAAATTTATCAATTGCAAGTTGCAGACAAGCTATGGCACCCAACCGTTCCTGTAAGGCGAGGGGAAAAAAATTACAGTTAAAATCCTTAGTTCAGAATAAAATTTTACTAGGTACAGTTTAAATAATTCAAATTTGTAGGTGCACAATGTAAACGGTTTCATTCATAAGTTTTAAATTTAGAACAGTTAAGCAAAATTTTGAACTAATAAAAACTTCTTTCTCTTTCCCCTTTAGCCTTTCTGTACAGTAGTTTTGGTTGATGTTTGAAACAAACAGGCTTATAATACTTTTATCCAGAAGTTATCCCACACATAATGTTATGAAACAGCATCTTTGTTAAAATAAATAATCTTAGTTGTATCTCTTCCCTATTGGAAGCTGAACAACACCTTCACTAATAGTGTGTCCTTTCTTAAAGTTTGATTTATCCATTGTGTTTATTGCGAGTTCGGTACTCACCTCATTCCTTCTTGTTCCATCATTCAAAACTTGAACCAGTTTAAATTCTTTTGCCCAATCCTGAAACCTCTCATAGTAGAGATCGTTTGTCTGAAAGAAATAATAATCCTCACTACTGCTTCGGAACTCATAGAGATGAAATCTTTTTGCTCAAGTAGAAGTTGCGCCTTGCACAGAGAAGTACGAAAGCCATGCTATTTAGTTCTACAATAACATTTTTTTCTTTTAGTGGGGGATGAAAAAAATATTTGCTACCCTTTGTTAAACGTTATGCTCAGGGCCTCACCGCAAATATCCCATTACTCCTACAGACCAAATAGCAGTAATAATAATCCTTGCATTTTGATATAGCGCCTTATCACCTCTTCCAGGACGTCTCAAAGCGCTTCACAGAGTACACTGTAAAGTGAATTGACTGTAGATTTTGTCGGGCAATCGCCCACAAAACAGCGGTGGATTGATTGTAATATTAACGTTAACGTTACTAACAAAACCAGCAGAAAGAGCTCCGTGACTCGGACCGCCGAGCGCTTATTTTCGTTCGCCAGCACAAGTGTTTGGGGACTGAATCAGCATTTAACGTTAACAACAACAACAACAAACAAACAAACAAGCAAACAAACAGCAATCCTTTGCGCGATTCGGTGTCGAGCGAGAGTTTTCCCGAAGGGACGCAAGTCGAAGCGTGAACGTGTTATTCGTTTTCCTACAACAACGTAAACCGCGTCAATAGCGCCGCCGTCCTCCTCGACGGCCGCCATCCAGTGACTGATGAGCGGCCGGGGCCCAACCGGTAGAAGCGGCTTGGGGGTGCCCAGGAGGGGCCGCAGCTCCACCGTGGTCTGACTCTGGAGGTCACGGTTCAGCCTCGTGCCATAACCAGCTGCCAGTATGATAGCCTTCATGACACCCAACGCCGCTCTGGTCCTGGGCTCTGCTGGAGAACACACTCCCGGTCAACCGCTGCTCTGCACACACGGAAACCACGTTACACACTCGGTCAATACAGACTGATGTCACTCTCCTCCCTCCCCCACTCCCCCACTCCCCCCTCCCCTCCCCCCGGGCTGTCGCTGTCACTCAACTTCAACGCTCTGCTCCTCGCTGACCCCGGAACCGGAACTTCTCCCTCGACCTCTCCCGCCCTCCCGCCGCCCAGAGCCACGTGGTCGATTGGCGTCGTCAGGGCAACCGCGTCCCGGAAGCGAGAAGAGCTTCACCTTCACAGCACAACAGAGCGCAGGTTTTACCCCCTCACACACACACACACAGGCTTCACCCCCTCACACACACACTCACACACACACACACAGGCTTCACCCCCTCACACACACACTCACACACACACACACAGGGCTTCACCCCCTCACACACACACACACACAGGGCTTCACCCCCTCACACACACACACAGGGCTTCACCCCCCCCCCCCCCCCCCACACACACACAGGGCTTCACCCCCCCACACACACACACAGCCTTCACCCCCCCCCCCCCCCACACACACAGGCTCTCACCCACACACACACACACACACACAGGCTTCACCCCCCACACACACACACAGCCTTCACCCCCCCCCCCCCCCACACACACAGGGCTTCACCCCCCCACACACACACACACACAGGCTTCACCCCCTCACACACACACACACACAGCCTTCACCCTCACACACACACAACCCTCACACACACAGCCTTCACCCTCACACACACACACCCTCACACACACAGCCTTCACCCTCACACACACAACTCTCTCACACACACAGCCTTCACCCTCACACACACACAACCCTCACACACAGCATTCACTTTCACAGCACCGGTTCCAACATATCAGAGCACAACACAGCCTCCATCTTCACTCCACAAGATAGAGCAACACAACACTGCGCAACACCGACTCCAACACAACAAAGGCTCTGACACTACAAAACACAGGTTCAACACATCACTTGCTCCAACAACTTAAGACCTGCACCTGTACATCACTCCAGGTCCAGCACACAAGCGAGAACAGCCTCCAAGTGCAATACAAGATCGACTCCAGTACAACACAACACAGACTCCAGCAACGTTACTACACCGGCTCCAATAACTCAGCAGTGGATCCAGTAACAGGAACTCATTCGAGCCACTTTCATGTGAAACATACTGTCGTGTGGATACGTACTGTCATATTGACAATGTGGAAACATTAACCTGTCCTTTTGGCAAACCTTATTAGAGGTATATAAGTGTTTAAATGGTATTCAGAAAGTAACTCGGAACAGTTCTTTCCAGATGCTACCAGACAGCAGAACAAGAGGACACATGTTTAGAGCTGCAAAGAGCCATTTCAGAACAGACACCAGGAAGTATTTTTTTTAACCAAGAGGTTAATTAAGGATTGGAATAGATTGCTAGGCAGGGTGATTGAGGTCAGGATGCTGGACTCATTTTTTAAAAAGTTGATCGCGTGATGGGAGGACGTTAGGTAGGATATTCGGGAAAATTTAGATCAAAGGGGATCATGGCCTTCTTCACCTGTACCTATTATGATCTTGTGATACTTTGCTTGCTTGCCAATTTTTCACAACTAATGTTCTGAAGAGAGGTGTTGAGGAAGATTACGCGGTCAACAGTGTTGAAGGCATCAGAGGATAAAGGGCAAGGAGGATGAAGTGGGGCAGTGACCTACGGTTGGAATGATAAAGGCTGATATTGATAACTTTGATCTGGTTAATCACATTTCTGTGGGTTGGTTGGAGCTGGACTGGAGGGACTTGAACAAGGAATGGTCAGAGAGGTGGGCACATGGTTGGGTGGCAACAATGAAAGATCCTTGCAAGGAAGAACATGTCACAGATAAGGCAGAAATTTGTGAAAATTGAAAAGGTTGGCTTTTTAAGGGTTAGTACCTTCAGGAGAGTAGGAAACTGTTCTGACATCAATGTTACAGATGCAGATTGAAAGGCCATTGTAATATCGATAGCTTTTTATGTAATATCATCTTAAAAACAGTCAATTAGAACATAATTGGTTGATGAAGTGTACACGCCTCACTGTAAACAAAGATTAAACCAACTATTAAAAATAATGTCCCTGTACTGAAATTGTACTGATATTTTGTAGGTTAAACTGGGAGAATGGCAAGGTCTTCCTCTCAACATGCCTCTAGTAAAAGTGTACATAGTAATGAAGAAATTGAAGAAGTTGACGAGTCTTACTTGGCTGCCCTTGCAGTAGAAAGGAATACAAAAGCCTTTTTTGACAAATATGATAGAAATGAACTTCAGGAATTGGTCGCCGCAACCTACTGCAGCTGGCTACAAACCAGTGAAGAGATTCGCCTTCCAGTAGAGTTCCCCAATGGACTCATAAACCAAATGAATGACTTCAGCCATTCGAATATTGTTATTCTAGCACCAGTAGAGCCAAACGCTCCTTTGGACTATAAAGAAGTCCATCAAATTCTGAAGGAATTGGTGATTGGAATTTTTAGCCTGAACCAAATCCCATCTATTCATTTCCAAGCCAACTATGATTGCAGTACCACGTGTCTTCTGCCACCAGCTTATTATGACAGTCGAGTTGGGCAGCTTTTGATAAACGTAGATTACACAATGAAAACACTTTGGCATGGAGTCTGTGTTCCGAAGGAAAAAAGGAAGAGATATGCAGAATGGTGGCGAGCCAATGTGGACTTAGAAAATAATGGAATTCCTCAAGCAAGGAAGTACACAGTTACTGATTTTCTTGCAGCAGGTACAGTAATGTGAAACACAGACTTGGTCAATCATATTTGGATTTAAGTTCAGGAATATTATTTAACCTGCAAACAGTGATTTCAATGCCCAGAACCCAAAGGTGCTATCATTCTGCACTTAAAGAATTTGAAAAATGTATTAAAATTCATTGCTATTTTAATTTAACACTTATATAGAGAAATATTGCTTTAGATACAGCTGACAGATTGTAAAATGTTTAGTAGAATCAAATATTATTTTTTTAATCATTATTTTAAAATAATTAAAATCATTATTTTAAAATATATGATAAATATGATTAAATGTATGGATGAATATGAATAATGAAAGATATAATTTAGGCTAAATAAAGAAATCTGGCACATTTAATATTGTAAATAATGCGTAAATATTGTGGAGTTCTGTAGCTCAGTGGTTAGAGCACTCGCTTTGCAAGTGAGAGACCTGAGTTCAATTCCAGGCAGAGGGCGAAACCTTGGGCAAGTTTCCTTACTCCACACAGAGCCTAATAATAATAATCCCTCCAAAACCAAAAACAATAATAAATTGGTCATTTTCAATCTACGACTGTTTGTGGGACATTGCTGTGCGCAATTGGCTGCCGCGTTCGCACACAAATATACAGTCAATTCACTTTACAGTGTGTTCTGTGAAGTGCTTTGGGACGTCCTCCCGACGTGAAAAGCGCTATATCAAATGCAAGGATTATTATTATTATTATTAATTATATTTTTGATGTTCCAAATAAGTCTGACTTCCTCCAATTCTTTTAAAATATATTAAAATATATTTAATTGTAACTTAGGTCTTACAGATGTTTCAACAGACCCAGATTTTGAAGGAATATATAGTGATGATGTAAACACTGACCCAACATATGAGCCCAACAGCTGTCTGGAGAAGCAACTATTTATGGAGTATGCAGACAGTTTTTTGTTACAAATAATTTTGCACAATACCTATGTCAAACAGCATGAGAATATTTTTGTCTATGAAACAGCCTACACCCTCAATAATGCGATACAGCTTACAGACGACAAATTTGATCCAGTAATCTACCAGAAACTTCAACAGAGACTGGGACTCCAACAGAAAGTGGTTTTGAATTATCTTGAGAGGAAAGAAGAGATCCAACAAAACATGGCCTACCTCAAACTGATTGCCTTCCTTGTGCCACTTCTTCTCGGACTAAAGAAGAAGAGAAAGGTCCCAGAACTGAGCAGGTTCCTACCTGCATTTTCAGGTAAAATGTGCTATTTATAATACAGTACCTTGTTTGATAAATTTTAGTAATTAGTCTGACACTAAAAATAGAGGATAAGAAAGCCTCGTTTTTAAAAATCAATCCAAATTATCTTTCTAACGTACATTTTTGTTCCAAGGGATAATTTTCTTCTGAGGTTACGTTTTTATTATTATTATTATTATTACTCTCTTCTGTACTATGCACCTGCTGCAGCCAAGAGGGTGGAGTATGCACTAGTCCCCAGGGCAACCCCACTGCTTACAAGTCACCGGGAAGTATACGGTATTGTGTAGTGACGACCTGTCCAGTTTTTCTTCTCCCTCTTGTCTCAGTCCGCTCCCTCCACTTGGCGGACACCGGCCTGCTTCGGCTCCCCTGCACTTCCCTCCCCACCAAAGGTGGTCGGGCATTCAGCATACCTGCCCCCACACGCTGGAACTCTATCCCTCAAACCTTCTGCCTCACCTCCTCTCTTGCCTCCTTCAAGTTCCTTCTGAGGAGCCTTTTTAAAAAGACTTACAACAGAAATCAGCAGAGAAAAACAAAAGAAATCTAATTTCTTTGTAAATTGCAATTACATTGATTGTGAGATTCCTTTCAGATCCTGGTATGAACACTCTACCATAGTATTCATACCATTACCAGGCTGAATATAGGGAATGTTAATCTTAAATTTCCTTCAGATATAAATAATTGATGATATGGTCGGTTGCATAAGACTTGTGGAGAGAGTAGATTTGCCAGAAATAAAAGTAGAGCAGAAAGTCTGAATACATCACCAATAAATTGATGTCATGCCATCAAAATTCATAAATAATGCTCTGTATATGAATTAGGTACCAACAAGGGCAATCAATTTATTTAATAATCTATCTGCAGAGTTTTTACTGTGATGTTAATGCAGAAAACACAAGCTGATGAAATAAAGCACTTGTTGGTAAGGACACAGAAAAACTCCAGAAGAACTTTGTTTCATGGGTTGTACCCATTAAATCAAAAAAACAGTTATTTTAACTAATGCACAGCACTGAATTTGCTAAATTATGAACAGAGACAGACCTCTTGGTGTATGATGAATCATATAATGAAAGGGCATTTGGAATTTCATGAATAGTTAAGATAATATAGATATGCAATTATTTTACTTAAAATGACTAATGATGCTTCAATATGTGCAAAATATAATTTTAGAACATCTGTGAGACTCTGCATTTGTACGCACAGTATTACCTCTTAATAAACTGTAGAGAGTAGGATCCATACTGTCATTACATAATATAATTGAAATGCTCTCTACCCCCTAATTCTCAACAGATGAAAAGCTAAAGACTGATCGCATCTTACCACCTTTTCTCCTTGGTGAGAGCTTCCGTTGTCAGCATTTTACATACCCACCAAACCAATATTTTCATCTGCATGGTGGGATTGAATTTGATTTAGGAACTCCTCCAATCACATATTTTTCTAGAGAAATGAAGGTACTTCTCCAGTAATTGATGACTTTTTCTTATTATATTTTGATATTGACAAAACTGAGGCTATCCTGCTTGGCTCCCATCATTGCCTAAGGTGAGGAGGCACTGATAGGTGCTGATCGGAATAGCCTTAGTTCACTCTACGATAGGTGCTATGTTGTTGGTGATCTGCTATGTCCCTTTTCATGCTCTCTCTTGGCTTCCCTAATCTCTTTTATTACCTGTTCGTCTATAATGTTTTACTTAACTCAGCAGTGTTACAACCCTGTATTTTCTAATAATCTTTGTAAATCTCCCTTTTTTCTCTTTAATTTAGTTTCACTGTTGATCTATTTTGGAACATTTTTTGTACTTATCTGACTTCAGCTACAGCATCAGTTAAACTCAGTGTCCTTAGGATAAGGAGATTGAAGCACCATTGATCCTCCATCTAAACAATAAAATGACACTCACTGCCTGAGTTTACACATAAACTTGCCACTTGGTTGAAGCACAGGTGAACAGCTAGCATCTCTGCTGCTGTGTACTTTACGAGCTAGTAACAGAAGGTAGGGAAGGAGAAGAAAATGCACGCGCATTTTTTTAATGCAAGTTAATGAGGTAACACAAGACATCCACAAAAACACACAGTCACTCCACTACAGTATATCCCGTGAAGCGCTTTGGGACACCCTCCCAACATGAAAGGCGCTATAACAAATGTAAGGATTATTATTATAATATTCCTTTGTTTTCTTGATATTTATAAAACTGTAAGTAATAATAAATGCTATAAAACTATTGTGTTTTGATGCAGGATTCCGCTACAGATATCCAAACTGAAGCAGCAAGCTATCTGAATCAACTGCTACACTCTGATGTATTATACAGGGGGCAATTTCCCATTCCTATTATGGAGTTTAGTGGAAAAAGGTAACAGTCTGGTAAAAGGGATAATTCAGCTGCAGTATAAATACTTTACATAATAACTGCAGCATTTATTCACTGTATTTGGTGTTGCTTCGTTATCCCAAATGTTTAAAATACATAATTTAGAGAAAGTTGCTGCACTAATTGTGACTTCTGGGTTGTAACTGAAACAATTTAATTTGCCACCAAAATCAGTACAACAACTGATGAAACATCTCAGCACACAAGGCCAGCAAAGGCTGCTTTTGCTTTCTAACATTTTGTAATTTGGGGGTCTTTTCTCAGGCATGAAACAGCCCAAAAGCTTAGTACTGCATAATCCAGTGTGTAAATGATGCATTATCAATATCTCATGTTTGGTTTAACTTGCACATTAAGGAAGGAAATGCAGTGGCTTTGTTCCAATTGGCTCAGTTCACTATTAACATGTTTGAAACCTCTTTCTGTGATATTGTGTTTCTACTTTTACAGCTATTATGCAATCTCTGTAGACCTGGAAACCTTCTTCCAACACTTTAACAAGGCTCCTTGGTGGGGAGTCATGAGTGAAACAATCTCCTCGCTTAAATCCAAGAAACTACCATTAAGTGATATACAGTTGTATGAACAGTTAAAGAAAAAGTTTGGTACTAAAAAGGCCATGAAGTGCAAGGTACTGAAAATGTAGGTTATTAATTGTTGTTCCATTGAATTGCTAGGGGACAGACGTTTTCACAAATTCTACATTAACTGCTGATTATCTGGTTAGGCTCTGCTGGAAATCTGTGTATTTATGTTCAATGAAAACAGAGATAGGTTGGGTTGTTTTTTCTCTCTCTGTCACAATGAAAGTAGCCCCCAGTATGAGTCACCATAATTATGAGTATGGAGTCCACAGTCTAATTGAACAGGCTGAATGTACTGAATGGTCTTTCTTCATCCATATTTACCAGTGTTTTATGTACTGTTAAAAAATACAGATGAATCTTAGATCTGCTAATAACACCATTTTAGAGGTCCCTATGAGGTCCACATGTCTCTAATTTGCTGGGTGGTTACATAAATTTTACCAATCCTGAAGTCTTGCAAAACTGATCTAAGTGCCCGTCTGTTGGAAGTGGAAACGTATTCAATTAGCATCTCACAAAGGTACAAATACACTGAATAAACAAGTTCATTTTTCCTGAATTGTTGAGGAAATCAGTTTTAAATAAAATGTACTAGGGAGTTAAATATCATGAAATGATCCTGTTTTTTGTATGTTCCTTGTTTAGAATTTGCCCACAGCTCTCCTGTCTTCTGTTGATAGTGGACTTGTTGCTATCTTTCACACATTATGCCACAATAATCCAACATCTCATCTCGCTGTTTTGGATGAAGTTGGTTATCCACTTGTTTATCATGCTGCCATGTATAACCATCCACCAATTATCTATCAGTTGGCTACAAGTGGCCTGAAACTAAATCAACGTCGCAGCATCTATTACCAGAAATCAAGTAAGCCCAGCTATCTAACCACGGGCTCAAATAGATGCACATAACACATCTGGGAGGTATAGTTATCTGTTGCCTGCCACTTATGTATCAATAGCATGTTTTATTTTATTACATAATAATAAATTATTCAACAATTTGAAAAATTACCTCATTTGGAAGACAACAAACAAATAGCCTTTACATTTTGCCTTGTGTTCTTAAGATTGAATTTGTTTATTTAGTAATTTATTCCTTACTGTTTTTTGACTTTTAGATAGATCACCTAACATAAATGAGGAAAAAATTGGTAAGTTCTAAATAAATATTTTCATGTATTACTTATTTTAAAATCGAGGGCTCCATACCATTTATCTTGACCGTAAGGCAAACACCAACAAATCATCTTTAACATTTGAACTGATTGTTGTAGGTTTAGGTATTTTATTTAAGTGTTTTAACAATATAATTAGAAAAAAATTAATAATAAATCAGTCACTTCAATCCACAACTGTTTGTGGGACACTGCTATGCACAATTGGCTACCGCGATTCACCTACAAAATATACAGTCAATTCACTTTACAGTATATTCTGTGAAGCGCTTTGAGACATCTCGAAGATGTAATAAGGCGCTGTATGAAATACAATGGTTATTATTATTAATTTAGATGCGCACATCCCAAAGCACTGGACTTTATTATTGGTCATGAAATGTTTTTATTAAGTCCCATCGATGGGAAGTAACAGTGTGGTGCTTTTGTTCTACCTATTAAAATAGAAAGTTGTAGCTTTCTAAATTTGCCTTATGTTTCAGTAGTATTTGCTTTGTTTACAGGACCAACTGCTCTTCACGCTGCAGCAAAATGTGGATCATTGGGAGCACTGACTTGCCTCCTAGCCCTGCAGGCAGATTACATGAAGACTGATGGACGAGGCTGGACACCAATGCACTTTGCTGCATTTTTTGACCACATTCCCTGTGTTAGGGCTCTGTATAGGAAAAATCCCAATTTGTTGGACTTAGAGACAACAGCTGAGTAAGTGTGCTACAATGTCATCTGGGAAGCAGTCAAATAATTTTAAGATAAGCAGACATGTTATTCAGTAAATACTATACTGAGGGTTACGTTCATGAATGCTGGGAGAGTGCTGCATTTTCAGAGGTACCGTCTTTCAAATGAGGTATTAAACTGAGGTCCCAGTTGCCTGTTCAGGTAGACGCATGGGAGGGAAAGCTAGATTCCCCATTAGGTTAGCCCTCTCTATTAATGTAATATATTTTCCACTGGACGGATCTTAAAACAATAGTAAGGGAATAGGCCACCTATCCCATCTGCAGGACACAGGAGCTATCAAGAGAAATAGACCAAAATGGGACAACGTCAGGAAAAAAATGTGTGCACACCTCCATTGAAGACCGCTTATCTTCAAAAGACATTAGACTGCAAGACTGCCTATTTTAGGAAACTGTAAATATTAGCCGATGTAATATATTTTCAAAGATTGATACAACTAAGTCTTAAATGTTAGCATTATTAATTTGTAATGTTATTTTTGTTTTAGATATCGCTCAACTCCACTATTACTTGCTGCCATGGTGGGTGCACTTGATGTGCTCCAATACCTCTTATCTATTGGTGCAAACTGGAGAAAGACGGACAGTAAAGGAAACAATCTGATTCATTTAGCAGCATTGTACTTCCACACAGAAGTCCTCAAGTATTTTATTGAGCAGGATATGCCAGGGCTACCAGTCTGGAACCTCCTTATAGGCATGTACTTGCTTTCACTCAAAATTAACATGTGGATTTCTCCCCATTAACATAGAATGATGGTAGGAAAAAATATGCACTCTTTGATTGTGAGCACAATCAAACACCTCACCTGACATCCACAGAGGTTACTGCAGACCAAATGGGAGGAACAACTTGGGCCGATATTTTCCCAATATTTTGTAATGCGTAACATTCTCCTTTCAACAAAATGCAAAATTCACCTGTAAATAAAGTGCTACATGAATGTTTCAATTGATTTTGTTACTTCTGTCATTCATTGATTCTCTAGACCTTTTTATATTTCTTATAATGTACCAGAAATTATGCACAAATTAAAAAGCTGAAGATGTAAAATATCCTCTCGCAAGCGAGAGGACCTGGGTTTGATTCCCGGCAGAGTGAAACGTTGGGCAGCTTTCCTTACTCCACGTGCCTCTATTTACCTAGCAGTAAGTAGGAACCTGCTCGATAGGCTGATCGCTTTTCCGGGGGTAATAATCCCTTCCAAAAGAAATTAAGAAATAATTATAATAATTTGGTCACTCAATCCACTATTGTTTGTGGGACACCGCTGTGCGCAATTGGCTGTTGCGTTTCACCACAAAATATACAGTCAATTTACTTTACAATATATTCTGTGAAGCACTTGGAGACCTCTCTAAGATGTGATAAGCCACTATATCAAATGCAAGGATTATTATTATTATATATTTTTAAGTAATACCACTAATAATTTGAAGTACCATAAACACATGTGCAGAGCACACATCTGCTTACTCTTAAGTTAGTTTGTGTATGAAAAGCAGAGATGGATGTTTACCATTTTCTTGTTTACTCTTCCCTAGGAATGGTGGAGACTTTTGAATATTATAGGAATGAAATGGGAGTGAGGGCACTTGAGGTACTTTGTGTGGCAAAGGAAACTTACTGGAAATCAATTATTGATGCAGGTAAGAAAAGTTAAAGATACCAGCTTACAACAAGCGAGAAAACAAATTTGTGAAAATATTCCCCATCAGCAAACGTAACATTTTGATAAGGTACTTATGAGATCTATTTAAATCTTGGTGTTAATGATCGCGTAATAAATGATGGACTATATACATAAATGGCTCGGACTTGGGTATAGAGAGCAAAAGTTTTACAGTTTGCAAGTGACACAAAACTTGGAAATCGTACTACACAGTGCGGAGATTGGTAGCAGACTGCAGGAGGGTAAAATGGGCAAACACATGGCAGATGAAGTTTAATGCAAAGAAACGTGAGGTGATACATTTGGAATGAGAAGAGGCAATATACACTAAATAATAATCCTTGCATTTTGATATAGCGCTTTTCACGTCTTCTCGTCGTCTCAAAGCGCTTCACAGAATAGACTGTAAAGTGAATTGACAGTATATTTGTGGGCGAATCATGGCAGCCAATTGCACACAGCAGTGTCCCACAAACAGTCGTGGATTGAAAATGACCAATTTATTATTGTTTTGTTTTGGAGGGTTTATTATGGTACTACTATGGTATTATAAATGGTACAGTTTTAAATGGGGTTCAGGAGCAAAGAGACCTGGGTTTCACATACACAGATCGTTGAAGGTGGCAGGACAGGTTGATAGAGCTGTTAAAAAGAATATGGGATCCTTGGCTTTATAAATAGAGGCATAGAGTACAAAAGCAAGAAAGTTCCGTTAAACCTTTGTAAGTCACTGGGTTAGGCCTCAGCTGGAGTATTGTGTCCAATTTTGGGCACCACACTTTAGGAAGGCCTTGGAGATTAGACTTAACATAATGGTAACAGGGATGAGGAACTTTAGTTATGTGGAGAGACTAGAGAAGCTGGGTTTGTTCTCCTTAGAGCACAGAAGGTTAAGGGAAGATTTCATGGAGGTCAAAATTTTGAGGGGTTTTGATAGAGTAGATAGTAAATAGATAGTAGATTTAACTATTCTCATTTGTAGAAGTTATCATCTATACAATGCCATTTGTAATGTGCACCAGAGACAGTGAATTCTGATAATAGGTTGCACAATAAAATCCAGTAATACTGCAGTAATATGATCACAAAGCATTAATGTCCTTTTACCAACAACTTAAAAGCAGTATTTAAACTCAAAAACAATTTCTTCCCAGAGGTGGAGGGGAATTTCTTGGTGGATTGAATATTTTTGTATGAATGTGTCTCAGCGTCTTCATTGCCCCAGCCTTTGCAGTTGTTAGACATTTTCATTAGTGCCTCCTCTAATATGCAATAATATGAATGTAACTGTGACACATGAAGCCACTGAATGTCTTATCCATTAAATGTAAGCCAGGGGTAGATTATGTCAAGAATGGCTTCTCGTGTCCTGGAGTCCTATAGTGTTTCAGGAGATTGTATTGTACTTCTTGCTGACTATTTAAATTCTCTCATCTAGATGGCATTCCTGCTCTCGTGAATATGTTACGCAGCCAACACAAGACACTGCAGTGTGTTGCTGCTGCTGTGCTGTGTAATATATCCAATCATCAGTTAGTTTGTCACAGTATTGTTCAGGCTAAGATCATTCCAGAGCTTATTGAATTACTGATGTCCCCTGAACCTGAGCTTCAGTCACGCTGTTCCCTCCTCCTGTACGATATTGGCCAGATTGATGATAACGCTGCTGTGATTGTTAGACTAGTAAGTATTGCTTATTTGTAGCATTAAAATAACTACAGATTACAAACCACAGTATTCCCAAACAGATCAATCATTACGAATTGGGACATGTTATTAGGCTTTTAATAACATTTATTTAAAGAGTAGTTCCTTTGCTACCTCATGAAAATGACAGCATTGCTCATTGGTTGCAAAGCTGCAGACCAGAAGCTCACAGTTTGAATCACAGTCTGTACTGAATTAGTTGTTTTCTGCTAAGGTGACCATAGAGTGTTGCATGATTTAACAATCTACTTAATAATAATAAAATAATCCTTGAATTTGATATAGTGCTTTTCACGTCAGGAGGATACCTAAAACAGTAACAAAAGAGCTAGAATCTTAAAAATTTGCAAGAGATGAATGAAATAATATTTCTAGCTGTTGTCTTTACAAAAAGATGGGTAAAAGAGAGTTACAATATTGAAACACGATTAGCATACTGATGAGAAACAAAACCACAAGACCAAAACTTGAGCAGTTTACAATTGTCTCAGATAGACAAGTTTGCATATCTCAACATTTTCCCAAATGTCTGATTTTTTTTCTAAAAGGTTTTTGTAAGGTCTTCTGTTTTCATCTGGATGACTTTTCCTTTTCACTCTTGTAACCTCCATGTCTGCCCATCATTTTGCAATATGGGCTCTTTACCTTTTTGTGTGAAAAAAGCTTTCTTTCCCCTCTAAAATGAATCAATGGAGTTTCTTTGTAATTTGAATTTGGAAACACTGCTCTTGTTTCAATTGATTATTTATTCTCTTGATTTCTTAGGGTGGAATCTCTCCTATGGTGAAGCTCTTGAGTTCAAAAATTGAAGATGTGCTGGTAAATGTAATTAAATGCCTGATGGCCATATATAAAGAAAACCCAGACCATCAGACCTTAGTAGCACAGGAAGGAGCTATTCCTCTATTGGTGGAAATGTTGTCAATGACATCGGGTAACTTATTTTTAGCCTTTTTTTTAGTATTGAACCTTTTAAAAAGAAGTTTTGTATGAAGCATTCAAGACTTTGCTTAGAGCTGTATTATTAATTTCCTTTTCAATCACTTCATGCTAGTTTTTAAATGCATATTAGTTTAATATAATATGTACAGTGCGTGTCACCTCCTTGTAAAAGGCAGTGAACTAAATCCCCAAATTCAATGCATATATTGTAAAGAATATTACCAGCTTTGCTGGGGTTACTAATCCTGTTATTCAACTCCTTCTCTTCCCTGACTTCCCATCAGCAATTTGCATTATTAATAATAATATAACTGATGTGAGGCTCTTAACATGTAAAAAAAGGTAGATGTGAACCCATATCCTACCATTGTATGACACAAAAACTCCTCCATCAAGTTCTTGTTCATAGAAATTAAGGAAATACATTTTTGTAAGAGGATTTTATAAGGAAATAAATACACTCACTGGTGTTTATACCAGTGTTTGGAATTAGATGTGTTAGGGCGGGTGTTCCCTTAATTTATATTCTTTCTACATCATTCCTAATTTATTTGTTCAAATGTTAAAGGATAACTATGTGGCTCCATAGAGAATTCCTATAAAATTTGATTTTATTGAAATCAAATTTATTTTTTTAAAAAACTGGATGTATCTTGGATTAAGCATTTACTATTTGTAGCAAGAGTTTAACTTGTTTTATTTCCCCAGATAAATTCGATTTTTATTATTTTAATAATTCCTATAAAGGATTCAAATAATGCAATAACAAATCAAGTATCTTGCTAATGCTTTTTAATTCAGAATTTGTATGATAGCTACAGACAGCTCCAACTTGGGTAGTTTATGTGCAATTGCTGGATAGATGTTTTGCAGGAGACAGCTTCAATTGCACTGGCTGAACTTGCTTGTGACCACAGAAGCAATCAAGTTTCAATAGCAGACGAAGGTTCAGTAGACTTACTGATAAATATTCTCGGGGGAACCAAACTCCATTTACAATTGAAAGCAGCAAAAACCGTTGAAGCTTTAGCTGACAGAAATCCTACCATACAAAAAGCATTCCTAGAAAGATCTGCAGACAAATATCTCTTAAAGCTTCTCAAGGTACTGTATTTTACTGTATTTTACAAACATATTTTTCTTAAACATCTTTTTTTTAAAAAAACTGATTTGCTTGTCCAATGTGCACTATAAAATAATTCATGAATGGCAAGGAAAGGATGTAGATATATGAAAGCCATAGTTCTGTGAATGGTATTATTTATTGAATTTCTTTGTAAAAAAAAGACAAATTGGTACTTAAACAATTTTTTGCCCACAAATAAAATATAAAGTGAGTTTTATTTACAAAGGTATTCTCTCTTTAAAAATGTAGCCCATTACCATTACCAAAGGCCTACTGCCTTTCAGCTAAGGTGAGTGAAATGATTCCTAGGTTTTACCATCAAAATCTACAACACTACAATAGTGGTACAAAAAGGTAGCTTGTCTAAGGTTTTCATTTGTACACCATCTTTTAATACACCATTTTTTAATCACTTAGTAATCATCAAGTCTTATAATGTGTTATCACGGTAATATTGCTGGAAAGTTATATGGATTTGTATGGATACAAAGTTTCTAGACATTGCCTATATACTAAGTTAGTAAAATATAATGATTCTGTCAGACAAAACAATGTATTAACCTCATCCAGCGCAGACTATAAATGATTTTGATTCTTCAGGTATTTGATCTTGAAGTCCGAGAACAAGCATCAACAGCCATTTGGGCACTGGCAGGAAATGCTGAGAAACAACAAAAAAGTATGGCAGAACAAATTGGTTATAGTTTCATCATTGATCTGTTATTATCCCCATCTGATAATATGCGTTATGTTGGTAAGTGGCTCTTTTTCAAATAAGAATGTTTTCATCTGTTCGGATACACTAGAAAATGGAACATAAATCAATAGTATCCTTCAACTTAGGTATAGCAAGGCAACATACTGGAACACCAATACAGAATGCCTTTGCAGCACTTTTATATTCCAGACCCCTTGTTATAAAGTCCAAAGTTATAAGAACAACATAAGTTGTTATAAGTTATAGATAATTAAGAAGTGCTTCTGGCGGTAAATATATACAAGATGTTGCTTCACAAAATGTTGCATTTTTCCAAATAAATAAAAACACATTTAAGATTGCATTAATGTGGATCACTAGTTTCACTTTATCAATTACAGTACATTTGCCGAATTGTGGATTGGATGAATTCTAGGAGAATGTGCTGGTTAATTAATTTATAAAGCGATAGTTTGCCTTATTTGAAATTATAATGCTTTCTTCAGGCTCTGAGGCAGTGATTTCCATAAGCAAAGACAACAAGGAATACCAAAATCAGATTTGTGCAGCAAATGGAATCCCTCCTTTGGTCCGAATTTTACGAAGATCTGAATCAACTGTGCGAACATTACTGAGAGCCATCGTTGCATTGGGGACTCTGTGTATTGGTTTGTATATTCCAGCTATTTGGTATTATTTTATCTATCATGTAAGTATATGTTGTTACATTATATTTCAGATGTATGCCCAAACCATGTTTAAGTGTCCATTTTTACCTTGCACTCATATTGACTATGAGCCTGCTGTTGCACGTGTAAATGTACAAATGAAGAGATGAATAAACCGTATCATTTAGATCTAATTAAATCATATGCACTTAAGTTAAGAATATAACTGATGTTTCTGTTCTTACTTTACAGGGGTGGCATATATAAATAATGAATTCTGTCAAAATAAAATCGCAGAAGAAGGTGGCATGACTAGCCTTGTTGATTTGTTGAGTTTTGAAACAACCCTTGAAGTTAAGGTAACAAAGGGAGGGCACGGTGAGATGTACAGCTCACTCCAGAAACAGGGTTGAAGTCAGCAGCACATGTTTTGCTGTGGCTGGTGATCCTCTGAATTCATCAGCACACTGGTTTCCCCTCTTGCTGGAAACAAGTGCTACTGAACTAATTGGAAAGTGATATTCATGGCTGACATTCACTTCATAGCTGATATGTTCACACTGTACCAAAAACATTATTCTAGCAATGCTAAAGTGTCCAGAGTCATTGTCCCAGTATAAGAATCAACAATACAAAAATCACTAATGAGTGAAAATCTTTTCAAACGATATAAAGTAAAATCCCCTGCCCCATTCTAGGTGTTTCACTCCAGCTCAGTTGGTAGTACTCTTGCTTCTGAGTCAGAAGGTTGTGGGTTTAAGCCCTACACAAGGACTTTGAACTCACGATCTAGACTGGCCAGTGCAGTGATGGGGCTGTGCTGCATTGTCAGAGGTGCCATCCTCCGAATGAGACTGTTCAAGTGGACCTTAAAGATCCAATGGCAGTATTCAAAAAGTGATGGATGTTTCAACTGGTATCCTGGCCAACAATCTCCCAAATAAAATTGGTCATTCACTTCATAGCTGTTTGTAGCACATTGCTGTATGCAAATTATCTTTTGCATTTGCCTACAAAATACAGTCACTGCACTTTACTGTGAATCCTATGAAGCACTTTGAGTCATCCTCCTGATGTAAAAGGGGACAAATGCAAGGATAATAATAAATATATTAATTAATGTTAAATAATAATAAATGCTGACCAGGAATATGCAGCTATGCATATGCAAGATGGACTTTCTCTCCGTTTCTCTGGAATTATATGTGCTTATGATTGAAACTTTAAAGTAGTACATTAGTACCTTAACTGCTGGGAAAATGTTTTCTTTCAACACAAAAATTATTGTTAATTCCCACATTTATTTTATGTGAGTAGGTTGAAGTGGTCCATGCCCTTGCACGCATTGTGTTGGGAAACCCTAAATTGCAGTTAAGTTTGCACAATAACAAGGATTTCTCCTATCGAATTCCACTGAGCCTTTTGACAACTGGAGACAAAGTAAGTGCAGTAAAGTTGTATAAAATATTTTAAGGAAAACAATCAGATATGCAAAATGCTTCCGCTGATGATGTAATAGATAAAATGACTTGAGTACCCATGCAAACTAGGAGGTACTATATTCAAACCCTGAAGTGTCCTGGTTTATCAGGGGGCCAGTCAGGTATACTGTAGTTGGGTAGAGCAATTGGCAGAGGGGGGAGGAGGTAGAAAGAGTTTTTTGTTCTGATTGCTATCTATTCCAAGTCAGTGTTGAGTTTGCCTGCAAAGCTATAATTCAGCAAAAAGCTCTATCTTTTTTCTATTAGTTATAATTGAATTGTCTGACAGGAACACATTACAGGACGTAACTTATCACACTTATGGTTTTGCAGAAGATAGGTTTGCGAGCAGGATCTGCTTTAGCTCTGTTTTCATACAACAACCCTGCACAGCAGGCATTGATCCTTGACTGTGGGGGAATTCAGATGTCAATCTATGAAGATTTTCTGCAGTCCAAGAATGAGGAAGAGAAAGTCTCTGCTTCGTTTCAGGTATTCCGCCTGTCAAAACAGTCCCCAGTGCCGAATAGTTTATCGCCCACAAAATATACAGTCAATTCACTTTATAGTATATTCTGTGAAGCTCTTTGAGGCGTCTCAAAGATGTGATGAGGTGCTATATCAAATGCAAGGATATTATTATTTCTTTGACTAAACATTCCTTGCACATTATACTATTTTTCTGCACCTTTGGGCTAGGCATTAAAAGTACTGTAATTATTTTTTATTTTAAAAAATATTATTGAATTAACATTGTAACCATATCCAAATGAGAATTTATGCAGTTTGTTAAGTGGTTTCTATATTGCTAGTATTCCCTTATTCACAGGTACATAACATTAGTACAATAGTTATGGAGAATTATAGCGCCAAGAAGGAAGAGACAACGGATCACAAGTGTCAAAAAAAAATCTTTAAATGGAAACCTCTTCCACATACATTCTCAGAAGACTATACGCACTCCAGTGCACAAATTATTGAAATATTATAGATGCTTTGAAAGTAAATAGATTCAATCTGATTACATGTGCTAATGTATTCAAAAAAAATACAAAGAATCCCTACAGATTCCCCTTCAAAGGTGGACAAAGGGTAACTCAGTGTATAGAGGTTTATATTTAATGATTTAAGTCGATTGCACTAAAACCTACTGCATATCGAATAAGTAATAACATGAAACGGTAAAAACTAAGAAAAGTCCTTTCAAACTACCAAGACACCGAGCTCCTTTCAGCATCAGGATAATAATATCTTTTTCTGTTTGATACAGATTGTTGCATTGGGCAAAGTCATTGTAGGCAGGGATGTGGTTGCATTGTCAGCTATGGGCATTACAACCTTAGTCAAACTACTAACGTCACACAACTTTACCACAGTTATTAAAGCAGGTAAAAGGGCTTTATTATGTGCTTACTGTTTTTAGTAATCTGGAGAAATCCATATCAATATATTTCAGTACAGATACAATTATGATTAAAAACTCTATTAATCCTGATATTAGAACTAATTGGGAGTAGTGGCACTCTATAATATTCGTAATTATTCTTTTTTAATCTGTATTGTAACAAAACATTATGGTTGGCTCTCCCAAGCAGAATTAGTCATTCTTGAGCCTTCATTGGACAGCTGTTTACTGATTTTGTTTCTTAACAGCTTCTATGAGGCTGACAGCAGAAACTCCGCAAGTAATTATTTAAATGTCATGTTTGATAAACAGTGAATTTCGGTTTTTTTTGGTCTCTTTCCATTCCCCTACACTAAATTGCATTGTTACTGAAATTCATTGAATGGGGTAATTGCTAAAAGATTAATTGGTTTCTGACATTGTCAAGCTTTATACCTCATCCAAACTAACTCCTGTTAAAGGAGCATGAACTAACTTCAGTAACAAACTGGAAGTGCTAATTGGTGACATTTGTTTTGTGCACTTTGTTATAATGTGAGTTCTGAGTTTATTAACCCAAACAACTGTGCTGAAACATGGTCAGCCTGTACATGGAACTCCCAGTGGGTGTTTGCAAACTCCTAAGTATGGTGATGGATATTCATGTGTGTCAAATACCCGACTGTTCAAAAAATAAGCACCTGTCATTTAATTTGCAATACTGAAGTAGAATTGCTGCAAATTATGCCTTTTTTTTAACAGTAAGAATTTTTTGACCATTTTGCTAAATGGTTTTCCTTCCAGGGGAACTCCTGGCCGCTCTATGTCGCACCAGAGGAGGCATTTCTGATGCTATTGTTACTATGGGAGCTGTGGAAAAATTATGCGCACATTTAGACTCTACCAATGAACAGGTAAAGGAAACACAACCAAAAAGCGTACTATCTTCTGAATTTGCCTATGTGTATTAATACTATATGGTTAGTTGGGAGACTCAAATGTCTCACAATTCCAATCTTTCCTGAAAACTATCTGTATCTTCTCTCATCTTATTGTTACCAAATGGATAATGAAGGTCAATAAGAAGGCAACGATAATGTTTATTGATTTTGGTACATATATTGTACTAAAAAGGCAACGCTGGTTGCATCCATATATGTTTTTGGAATAAATTTAAGATATTTATCAACTTGCACTTTCACCATCACCTTTGACCTTAAAAAATACACAGGCATACAGAAACTCTTTCTGGTTGTTTCAGATTCAGAAGGTTTGTGCTGTAACTCTGGGATACTTAACATTTAATCTTACTGCTCAGCGTCGCCTGATGGTGCAGTGCAGGAATCAACCCAAATTATTTGACCTTTTAATAAGTGCATTGAGCATAGATGCCACCATCTGCATGGATTTCATTGAAGAATTCAAAAGGCAAAAAAAAATGGGGCTTCCTTCACAAAGGTATGATATCACCTGTTCAAGAAATGTTGCAATTCTGGAAAATCTCTCAACATATTAAATATTAATGAGTCGGTAACACTGCTTTTCTTTGATTTAAACCAGCTTGGAAATAAATGGCGGTCCACCAGTCATACCAATCAGGAAAGGTAAATAATATCAATATCCTTAAATTCAGCAGATGTTTGTAAGTACCGTAATTCACAAACCACCCATAGGTGTTGAAAGGTGATTTTTTAAATTAATGTTATGCTTATCATTTGCCATCGTTATCAGATATGATTTAACATAATAAAAATAATCCTTGTATCTGATATAGTGCCTAGAACATCAAGCAAGTACTTCACAAAGTCTCTTTGAAGTTTGTATTTCTAGGCAAATCTGAACTAATGCTTCATAGAGATTACAATTAATGCCCATTGGATATGATCACATCCATATGAGATTTTTATATCTCTTAAATCTAATGATTCTCAGTGAATTGCCTGTTTTTTTTACCTTAGGTATCTATCTCATTGTGTAGTAATTCCTAGATATAGAACAAAAGGCTTGTCTCTCTGATGATTCTTACACTTACTGTGTAAAGCATAAACTGGATAAAGTGAAAGGAATTTGGATAATAATAACCTGGGGGCAAAAAATCTACCTGGAACTAATGTTACTCTATTTTTGTAGCTTGTCAAATTTAACCAACATAGGCAAATTCTTAAATGCAGCCAATTTTCTGTAAGTTCTTTTAAGAACTACAGAAGTGAGCTTCAGAGTTAAGACAAAATTTTAATTATTTGCCAAATTCTGGATGATCTAAAATGCTCTATAAATAGAGCAAATCTGGACCCAGGTGGAATTTCTTTCCAACTCCTAATGGATGTAAATCCACAGCATAAAGCTTTCCAAAATATCAGAAGAGGAACTATCAGGATAGCTCTTGTGGAAAGTGGAAATGGCTTGTTGATTTATGATTGGTGCTATTTTGAGGCTGGAATTGATGCACAGATCAATCAGCGTAGAGAAAACATTTACCTGACCAAGGAATGCTGACAATGTATGGATAAAGTTCTGTTCCCCATCTCCTGATATCCTTCACAATAGTGAGAATCAACAAATAAACAAGGCAAAAAAATCTGGATAAATGTCATTACTGTTCGAGTTCAACACTTTTTTAAAATAGTCTCTATGGGCATCGTACATTTGCAACAGAGTTTTCCTCTGTGAAAGAGATTATAAAAATATGAATTAGATCGGCGAATAATGAGTCCATATATCGATGAGGAGGGGGTCACCTTTTTATGGGGTCTGTTATTCCTGGAGTACTGAAATGAAAGTTTGATTTAAAGTTTAGATTTGATAATCTAAATGAATATTTTATTATCACTACAGTGAGACCAAAATCTGTCGGTGTACCTTACAAAGAATCTCAAAAAGTAGGTTTCCGAACAAAGTCTGCACCTGCAGTGTCATCTGAAAAACCCAAGACTGCTGTTAATCAGAGCAAGAATGCTCAGGCACTTGATATGAAGAAACTAAAGGACAAACAGGTGACGAAATAGAAGAAAAGAAAACAAATCTCTCGTCAAGTTTTGTCTCTTCCTCTATGATATGCACATGATGTACATATTTGGGGGCATTATGAGGAAGAGATTTATATTTGCTCATCTCAGCAGGAAAATCCATGAAAAGCATTTAAAAAATAAAGCCATCTGAAGTTGTTAAAGGTCAACAACCTTGTGTGTGTTTCTTAACCTGACAATTGTTACAACTTACAGTTGATTACATACAAACAATTAAAGAACTATACCCCAATTTTACCTGTTTGACTTATTTCATATATATTGATTGCTAGCCAAAATGCTGCTTTGCTTGTTAGCCCCAATAAATAAATATTTATATTCATACATTCCTATTTTCCTTAAAACATTTCTCAAATAATAGAACCACATCCTGATACTTAAATAGCTTAAAACATTTTTATTGTACTTAACATATAATTAGTGGAACAAAATATGTGTAGTTTTCAAATCCTATGCACTATTCCTTATAATTGTTTGTGATTTTACTTCAGTTCCAAAATAAAATCTATTCATTTTATCTTCAGTTTCAAACTTGGAACTTTGAGAGCCGCATTCTTGACTTGTTCTGAAAAATCTTTTCCAAGAGGGGCTCTGTAGGCCAAAATAAGCATATCAAGTAAATTCCCAGTCGCATCAATACATTTATCATTTACATATGCTTTTCTTAAAATGGTTAACAATTACAGGCTAACCCTTAAACCACAGATTTGTCACAATTTTGAACACAGCTTTAAATAACCATATGGGCTCACAATGTACAGGTACAATGTGAGTTACTCAGATGTGTTTAAAAAAAACTAGATGTGTAAAAGCTTTGTCACTTACTTTGGCTCATAATGGATCGTTTTAGGATTATGCAGTACACCTATTCCTGCTTGAAGCCTCTCAATCCCATTCCTAAAGACAAAGTAAATTTTAGCAGTGACGGATTTTAGATCCAACAAAAAACAGTCTGTTTTCAGAATTTGTTTTACTAGCAATACATGTGCAAGTTATAGTCAAGGGGGTCATTAAATACAAAATGAAGTGTATTTAGTAGAAACATATAAAAGACAATACTTCAATGAACCATTTAGTGTTTATAACATTCATGTAAAAAGGTTGCATAGTATGGTGGATGTAAACTATTGTTCAAAGGCTGACAATAGAGGATGATATGCTTAGGCTATCAGAAGTATTTTTGTTTTGACACATTGCTTAGCACACTTTATTTAAATGTTTTGAAGTCTGTCATTTAAATATGTGCATTGACGAATCATAGTGTTCAATATTTCGAAGTAGGATGATCCATTTCATGGCTCTCACCATGCAATCATGATGCCATTGTCTGTGCAAAGCTCAGGCGGAGGGCAATGCATTGAGAATCCATTTGCTTCAGTTACTATCTGAAGAACTTTTCTGATGTATTGATTACTCGCTACACCTCCTGATATCACCTGAAAGAAAAATATAAATATTCTACAAATGCAAAGATAAGAACTCTTAAGTACTTTGGGACACTAACCTGCATAAGGGATGCTATATAAATGCACGTTATTGTTAAGACCCTTTTTCAAAATAACTTGAATATTTGTGTTCACATTTATATGCTTATTTCTCGTAATGAAACGGGAATTAATCCGAAGTAATAAATATAAATTCATATGAATTATTTTTTCTTCCACTTTAATTCCCCTCTGCTGTTCTTCAGCTAGGAAAGTAGATAGTTGAGCTGCTTTTAGATTTCTGCAAAAGTGGCGTTTCCTTCATTACCATAATGTGAGTTGGTAAGGACAAGAACATTTGTTTCTTTCTAAATTTCTCTCAATGGGAGGCATACTCTCCCTCTGGGCCTCTGATAGATTCATTCTGAAAATGTTTACTGATTTTCCTTCCTTCCAAGTGAAGTTCCTGGCCTGCACCCAGTAATATAGCAGGTCATGACTGAGACTGCCAAATCAGCAAGAAAAGGCCACGAGCACTAATCTATGTTCTACCACTTTTATGCCATAGTGCGCAACAATAATAATAATAATCCTTGCATTTGATATAGCGCTTCTAACGTCTTCTAGACGTCTCAAAGCACTTCATAGAATAGACTGTAAAGTGAACTGATTATCTATTTGTGAATGAAACCCGGCAGCCAATTGCGCACAGCAGTGTCCCACAAACAGTCGTGGATTGAAGTGACCAATTTATTATCAATAAATAAACACAGTAAGAAATGCAGAAAACTGTGAGATACTAACCAAGGCTGCATTTGTTTGAGGCAGCAAACCTTCCTGCTTGCAAAAGAGAATTGCTCGTTGGGTACGCTTTGCTATGTGCATAGCCACTGTATATTGTACGGCAGCAGCAATGTCACTGGCACAAGCTAGAATCTGTCCCTCCTGGAGACCTGGCTTAAAAAAAATTCATGCAGTGAGTAAAGCAGCACTTATAATAATAATAATAATAATCCTTCCATTTGATATAGCGCCTTATCACGTCTTTGAGACGTCTCAAAGTGCTTCACAGAATATACTGTACAGTAAATTGATTGTATATTTTGTGGGCAAAACACAGCAGCCAATTACATACAAGCAGCATCCCACAAACAGTCATGGATTAAGTGTACAAATTATTATTAGTAGTTTTTTTACCCTATTCCCATAAACTGTGTGACCTGGCTTAAAAAAAATGCAGCAAATCAAGCAGCACTTGAATGATTCACCAGAGTAATCAGAAATCTATACGTCTCATCCCACCTTCGTCACTTTCCTTTTTGATAATTATTTGATTGACTTGGTTTCGCAAACCAGAAAACGAAAAGTTGCAGTCTGGGCGCTGGCTCATAGGAATCTTTAGAGTAATATTCAGCCGGTCTCCACTTTTTGACAAGTGCTCAATGGCTTCTCCACCACTCATTGTAGAGCAATCTGGGTGATTCTTCAGTGATAATCTTCTTGCAACCTGCGGGATGAAGATCATTATAGTGTAAATGACTGATGCTAAACAAACAATATTGCTAGTACTTTCTAGATTGTAAGATAGACAAGTTAAAGTATATTTGGGTGCCATGAGTTCAAAATGGGTTAAGGACAATTTTACACCAGGGAGATCATGTTTCATATAAATTTTTTGCAGTAGTTTATAAGTCAAATTATTACTGCACTTTCCATAAGAAATTGTAACAGGGCATATAAATATATAAAATAAAAATATTTACCTAAGCAATAAATGAACCAATGGGTACTAATTGTACCTAGTTGGATATTACGTATGGTAAATTTAAATAATATTCATTAGAGTTGATGTTTCGACAATTCTACATACAGGATATCTCTTAAAATGCCTCTTTCACTTTACACATTGACGTAAGTGAATAAAGTGTAAGACAACCAAATGTTAAATATTCTAAATTAATGAAGAACATAATCTGGCAAGATGTTGCATGTCCTCTCAAATTAGTAAGTGCATATTTAATTTTTTAAAAAGTTTTATATGTAATAAAAGGCTTGGTAATACATGCTCTGTAACACGATAAATGGATAAAGAACTTTAAAGTTACAGTAAAAGTTTTTTTTTGTTTGTTCAAAGCCAGTTTTAAAGTTTAGCTCTATACTTACCTTATCTAAAGTGTCTCCAGGGGCTTCATCCAGTGACTGCCCGAGGAGAAGAAAATCTGACACCCCACGAGCAACTGCCAGCAAACAGTGGCCACCAGAAACCAAGAGGACCAGGAAAGGAAATTCCACTGAATGTAGCATTCTAACAGTTAATGCATGTGCCTCCATATGGTGAATTGGAATAAAGGGTCTCTTATATTGCTGCACAAGATTTAAGCTGTACGTTAGCCCCACTTCCAAGCTAAATGCAAGTCCGGGTTTTACGGTAGTTGCTATTGCTGTTAGTTCCTGAAGAGGTACACCACTCTTTTCCACAGCTTCTTGCACCACTCTTTCAATGTTCTCTTTGTGTAGCCTCCCAGCCACTGGTGGAATTATACCACCAGCCCTATAGTAAAACAAAATACACCAAACACAATTGCAAACCAGCATCTGCTGCAAGTAAATTAAACCGTATAATTTTGTCACTCAATCTACGGCTGTGGGACACTGCTGTGCACAATCGGCTGCCAAGTTTCGCATAGAGACAGTCAATTCACTTTACAGTATATTCTGAGAAGCGCTTTCAAAGACATGATAAGACGCTATATCAAATGCAAGGATTATTATTATTGGCAACAACCAACTTAACATTTGATTGCTAACCATGCTTTTAGTCACCATTAGTTTTAAAACCACTGCTGGAAGAAGATGGAGAAGTTCCAGAGAGTGGGGCAGAGAACAGTCTGAAAGCTCTTGTATTGATTGCAGGGCAGAGCACACGGGGGGCATGAAGCCAGGCCAGAGTTGGTGGAGCAAAGGAAGTGTTTGAAATTAAATTGAGTTATAATTTGACATTGGAGGAACTTTGCATTAAAGTTTCCTAACCACGGAACAAGCAGAAACTATTCTGGGGTTTATCCAATGTGGCAAATCTAACATCATTGTCTCAACCAGCGTGCCTGTGCACATGATGTTGTACAGTGTACTATTGCCTGTGTGGGCATATTATAATAATAATAATCCTTGCATTTGATATAGCGCTTTTCACATCTTCTCGACGTCTCAAAGCGCTTCACAGAATACACTGTAAAGTGAATTGACTGTATATTTGTGGGCGAACGCGGCAGCCAATTGCGCACAGCAATGTCCCACAAACAGTCGTAGATTGAAAATGACCAATTTATTATTGTTTTGGGTTTTGGAGGGATTATTATTAGGCTCTGTGTGGAGTAAGGAAACTTGCCCAAGGTTTCGCCCTGTGCCTGGAATTGAACCCAGGTGTCTCGCTTGCAAAGCGAGTGCTCTAACCGCTGAGCTACAGGACTCCACCTGTGGCTGGACTTCATTGCAACTGCAAGACATCAGGCGGAGAAGGATAGCGTGGGATACACAGGAGAAATCGGTCAATGTTAGAACGAGTTGAGAGAATAAATCTGCCAGATTCCAATTCCGGCGGTTTGTCTCCAATGCAAACCCCGCGAGACCTCCGCACTCTCCAGCGAATCCGCGGGAGACGGGATCAGGCTCCCGCTGTACCAAACGCGAGGGCTATCGGGGTTCGCGGGCGGGCGGCCGGGTGGCCGGGCGGCCGGGCCCGATTGACCGCCGCGTTCCCCCCGCGCCAGCGCGTACAGCCAATTCACGTCTCGCCGGCGCCCCCGCGCAAAGCGCCTTCGAGACCTCCGGACGACCTGACACGGCGCTGTAATCGCATTGCAAGGATTACCACTACCATCGTCGTCGTCATGGTGAATTATCATCAACAGTATTGTTATTATTATTATTATTATTAATATCAATACTAGTCCAGGGCAATAGGAACAGCCGACAATAATAAACAACAAGGAATCGGTCGCCACAGCCCTGCGCGCGCGTGGTGTTTAATTGCATACTCGAGGTGGGTTTGCTTCTGAGAGTGCAGCGCATCGCCCAGGACTCTGCCCGTCTCGTCCACCACCGCAGCGCCCGTCTCGTCACAGCTGGTCTCGATGCCCAGGACAGCCCTGGGCTGAGTGTGGAGCCGAGCCCGAGCCCGAGCCCGAGTGTCAGCCCGAGTGACAACCCGAGTGTCAGCCCGAGCCCGAGTGTCAGCCCGAGTGTCAGCCCGAGCCCGAGTGACAACCCGAGCGTCAGCCCGAGCGACAGCCCGAGCGGCCCCCAGCCCGAGCGCCGCCGCCAGATTGACAGCTCGGGCCCCGGGCGCCATGGCTACCGCGGGCCGCGCGACGTTCCAGCCGCGAGACCGCCTCTCCTCTGCGCGCTACACTGTTGCTGCAGCAGCGCTCTTCGCTACCGCTCTCCCCACCGGCACACACACAGCCTCTCCCACTTCTCTCTCTCTCTCACTCCCTCCCTCCTCCCCTCCCTCCTTCTCCCCCACTGCAAAACCTTTCCCCCCAGCTCCCCTGCCCGCAGCCTTTCAGTTCCGCCCCTGCAATGCATTCCGCCTCCAGAGGAAAACGTGTCTCTCTCTCTTTTCTCTCTCTCTCTCTCTCTCTCCCTCTCTTTGCAAGTTTCCTTCCTCGATTGCAGAAATAATGCAATGAAGAAATGGGGTGGGGGTGGGAGGGAAATGCAACTGCTTCGCAAAATGCTATTCATTCGTTCGTTCGTTCATTCGTTTCATTCATTCTGATGGTATTGGGGCATTTACACCGCTGATGTATCTGGAGGTTGTTGTTGTGAGTAACATTGTTTAAATACTCCTATTAATCTAAGCTATTAACATGGATAATAATATATTACTATTGCATACCTGGGTTGCATTGCATACTATTGCATTGATTCATATATTATGGCATTACGCTCTATATTCTGCTCCTTTTGTGTTCAAGCGCATGCAATAGGGGTCCACTAGATGGTGGTAATGTTTTAATGTGATTTGGAGTGTGTTTGTGTGCCAACTCAAATAGGTTACACTGTGCACAAGTGAACTAATGCAGTCGAATCCATACAGGGGCAGAATGCATTGCATAGGGAACTGCAATGCACATAAGCATAAACTGATGCATTCAGAATCAAATATAATTCCTTGATGTTTTGCTTTGCTTTTGTTGCTTTTTCTGTGGCTTTAGTTGACATAAAAGCTACTTTGCACTTTGTGTTCTTAACAATGTCCTTCTTTCAAAAGAAGTAAGTTTCCTTCCCCCCCCCCCCCCACACACACACACACACATTTGCCACCACTTGTTATGTCTGCAACTCAGTACTTTGGAATGGTGCCCATTCCAACCGACTGTACTGATGAGAAACTAAATATTTTGTGCAGAGTTAAACAAGGCTACGTGTCAGCTCACACAACACTGGCAAGAACATCAACATCATCTGACAACTCATGCTTACGTGTTTTTTGGCAAGGAGGGAGTGGGTCTTGAACCTGCATCTAAATAGAAGTCGAACCAAATAGAATCCATTCCAAAATGCTACCACGTTTGGGGGGGGGGGGGTTGTTTTGGAGGGGAATGTGAAGTTGGGTCAATGTTGGTTGATTAAACATTAGAATCGAAACGATTTTGATAGATTTAGGAGCGTCTTATGTCCAAGTATTGCATTAAGACGGTTTAGCCTTCGCATTCGTTTTTGTTTGGGGAGCAATACCTAGATAAAACGTGAGCTAGTATATACAACAACAACAACAAGATTTCATTTATAGAGCGCCTTTCACGTCGGGAGGACGTCCCAAGGCGCTGGACAGTTGGGTCAGGACCCGAGCAAGGGGGAAATGGTCAGGGTGAGGGGAGGGAAGGGAGGGAGCGAGGAGGGGGTAGAGAGTCGAGAGGGGAGCTGAAGGCTCAAGAAAAGTCTTGAGACCGGCCTTGAAGGAGGAAAGGGAGGAGGCGGCGAAGGCACTGGGGGATGGAGTTCCAGAGCCTCGGGGCTGAGAGGCTGAAGGCCCGGCCACCGATGGTAGGGTGGTTGGGGCGGGGGATGTGGAGCAGACCGGAGCCAGAGGAACGGAGGGTACGGGCAGGTAGGTAGGGGGATAGTAGGTCGGAGAGGTAGGAGGGAGCGAGGCCGTGAATGGCCTTGTAGGTGAGGATGAGGATCTTGAATTCGATCCTCTGGGGGATGGGGAGCCAGTGGAGGCGAGCGAGGGTGGGAGTGATGTGGTCGCGGTGTCTGGTGCGGGACAGTACACGAGCTGCAGAGTTCTGAATGACCTGCAGCTTGTGGAGGGAGGTGCCGGGAAGGCCGGCAAGGAGAGAGTTCCCATAGTCCAGCCTTGAGGTGATAAAGGCGTGGACCAGAGTTTCATCGAATAATCATATTCAGGAATCTCTTTGAAAACACTTCAGAGCTTTGTAAATACTGTATCTCTAATACAACTTAGCTGAGATCATGATTGATCTTCTGCCATTCCACTGGAATATAAACACTGCACTGCTAACCTCCCAGGGGAATCATATAAATTCATAAAGTATAAAAACCAATATCACAATATATATATGTTTGAAAATACTAATTACAAACAGAAGAGCACTCATCGCTCCAATAGGACAGCAAGTTTACTGACAGATATGGTCTGAGTATTAATAGTAATACTTGCATTTGATATGGCGCCTTTTCACATTGTTGAGACGTCTCAAAGCGCTTCACAGAATACTACTGTAAAGTGAATTGACTGCGTATTTTGTGGGCGAAACGTGGCAGCCAATTGTGCACAGCAGTGTCCCACGAACAGTCGTGGATTGAGCGCCCAAGCTATTTTAAGATAAAGGGAATATTATAAGCTAAACTGCACAAACCCAAGCACCATATCCCCTCGCAACAATTTCGGTTCCACTAATTACTGCCTGAAGCTAATAATGCCCACTTCTGTCCTATCATTGGTGTGAAAGGTCAACACTGCAAATAAAAAAAACAACTTCAAAAGTAAAACCATGTTGGGGTGGAGCCGAAGGTACATTTTCCTCTCGCTTCAAATAAAATAAGTAACCCTGTCGAGAATTTAGACCTTTCCTTTTTTTAAAAAAAAGAACTCAAATTTAAAAAAAATAAAAATGAACCAACCCACCCCCCCCCCCCCCCAAAAAAAAGTATGAACCTAAAAAAAAAAGTTTTAGAACAAAAAGTATGAACTACATCTCAATCTGAAACAGAGGACGACTATTTGGAACAAATGAGTCAGTTTTGGGGGTTGGAAGAATGTGCAGAGAGAGAGAGAGAGAGAGTTGCAGCTTCAGAAAGTAGGTTGTTGGAGGGACAGATTGTGTTGTTACACATCCTATGATGGGAGTTGGGTAGGTGATGCTTCAGACAGTTGCTTTAATATCATTTTAATGCAATATATTTAATCTCAGACGTCTACTGGGCTGTTGCATCGTTTGCCAGAAGAGGTGGTGCAGGTTAAGAGCTGCAACTGTGAGTCCCAGATCTCAGATCATCTGCCAATGTTTAAACCCACATTTTGCCTGAAGTTGGTTCCAGGGGATTTTTTTTTCTCTCTCTCTAAATGATTTACATTTGTGCCTCAAGCAACTGTTTGCTTTTCTTTTGAAACGTAATGCAACATTATTATTTTTTTTGGGGGGGGGTTAGCAAATGGCTACAGTACCTCGATACAATGTGAGTGAGTGTAATATACATTGAATTAGCCACATGTGAGAGCAACACTGTGAGAACCTTTCAGTCATTACGCAGGTCATTTCAGGAGCCTGACAACCAATGTAATGATTATAATAATCCTTGCATTTGATATAGCGCCTTATCACGTCTTCGAGACGTCTCAAAGCGCTTCACAGGATATACTGCAAAGTGAATTGACTGCATATTTAGTGGGCGAAACGTGGCAGCCAATTGCGCACAGCAGGGTCCCACAAAACAACAACAAATTGCATTTATAAAGTGTCCTTCACGTAGCGTAGCGTCTCGGAGCGCTTAACAGAAGCGGAGCCTGACCCCGAGGGTGGGTTGGGGTGGGAGGTGACCGTAAACACGGTCGAAGAGGAAGCTCTTCAACTTTGAGGAATTAGGATTAGTGGGACTTTAACGTTGCTTTTAATATAATTTATAATTCAGATAGTGTTGAAAGTAATTACGTACTGAAATAACTGACATGTTTTTAGCAGTTCCTCCTTTTATAGAATTTTGCACATAGTTTGTGGATATAGGCGGGAAATGTCTTCATGTTTCAGAGTGTATGAAAAGAATTGTAGTGGATAATCCTGTATTTATGATCTGGAATTTATTGTTATTAGATTGTTGCTATCTGAAAGCATTATTTTTTCTTGCCCTGTTGTCTATTTCATGTTTAACAGTAACACATTTGGCCCATCGAACCTTTGCTACTCTGCACTTAAACCTCAGTGCAAAAGTATACTGATGAAGATTAGTAACATTCGACCACAAATAAACAGTGACTCCATTTTACAGTATATTCAGAGAAGAGCTTTGAGACATCTGAACTACCTGAAAAGGCGCTGTATCAAATGCAAGGATTATTATTGTTATGAACACGCAGTTTATTTTGTAACATTTAGATTAATAAGTTTAGCTGCCAAACAACATGGAACGATCAACGCTTGTATTACCTATTTTGTAAACCAAACTACTAATATCCTTTCTCTGTTGTGGAAATGTGAACAACAACAACAACAAAAACCCTCCTCCTGGAACACAACTTCTAAGCACTATTAATAAAATGTTTCTCAGTCGAATCCTTTCTCTTGTCTGTCGCTTTTATTTAAAAGTAAGTTTCCCACATCTCAGTCTGTATACCATCATGTCCTCCCTATCTGATTTTTTTAAAGAGCAGTCCAATGTCCATTTGGAAACACTTGGCTTCCTTTTCAGACCTTGTAATTTATTGATGTGTAGATTGCACAGCTCAAATGTTTTAAATAAAAGGCCCTTTACCAACTGGTTAAACAGTTATTGTTGACTGGGAGCACAGCATATGCTTAAACATTAATTTTGTCCCAGTCAGCTATGTGAAAGGGTTTGAGATGTCCTCACAATGTGAAAGGCACTATATAAATGTAAATTGTTCTCGTTGCAAACTGAAGCTTTGCCTTAAAAGGACCAGCACAAAAATGTTGAAGAGGACAACCTTAAGAATCATTGCAATTTAATTTAAATCTTAAAAGTTTCAAGTCAAGTGGTTGAATCTCTAGCTCACAATTACCAAACCAGAAGTAAATGATTGATTTATTATCTATACTCATGAAAAAATAGAATAACTATAAACGGATAGATTGCAGTTGGGTCCTGTTTCTGCTTATCTTTTTTTNCCCTGTTGTGCTTAGCTTGTGACTCTCATAGTAATATATCTTTTCATTCTGATGTGGAAGGTATAAATGGAGCCACATTGCAAAAGGAGAAGAACCGAAGAAATGGACCCTTTCCCGTGGGAGATGATTCCAGTTCTTTCAGATGAGAAGTCGGGAGACGTTGAGCTGGTGGAAGCATATGCAGCCCCCATTTTTAATAAAAAAGAGACCTCTCGTCTAGTTAAATTGATGGCCAATATTTATCCACTGAATGATCTACCGCACATCAAGAGAGTTCGAGCTTGCGTGGACAAAGACTGTGATCATCCTTTGGAAATCCTCATTTGTCTGCGTAGCAGTGCGAGTATTGCAGATGTACCAGACAGAAAACCGTCTCTCATCGACTTATTGCCTAGTGGAATGGGTGACTGCAACAGCCTTGGACAACCCTTCCAGGTCACGATACCAGCTAAACAACCATTGACAAGACCTCAGTTTGAAGCAGCCAGCCAGCACTGGCCCACAGCCTTCCATGAAAACAAACAGGTGACCGAAGCCCTCAGAGGCCAGTTGTTTAACCCCGAAGAGAAAGCAAAGATGCAGATGTTTATGGGAAAAGCCATTGAAGCAGCAAGAGCAGGAAAGGAAATGGGGATGGAACCAGTAGGTGCTGTGATCGTTGACCCTGCTACCAACCAGATTATTGCGGTAGGCCACGACTGCAGAAATGGCCCAAATGCATTGCTTCATGCAGTTATGGTGTGCATTGATTTAGTTGCCCACGGGCAAGGTGGCGGTGCCTTTGATCATAATAAATATCCTAACTGCCTTTTTGTGTCCACAAAAGATTTATCTGAGGACAACAACGTAATAGACATTGGTAAACCTCTGATTCCTTCAGACCACCAAAATGCACCTGGTAGTGGAAAAGATTTGCCCTACATATGTACTGGGTATGATCTGTATGTTTCTAGAGAACCTTGTGTGATGTGCGCTATGGCGCTGGTCCATTCCAGAATACACAGGGTCTTTTATGCAACATCATCTCCTGATGGAGCCCTGGGAACGAAGTATAAAATACACACGAAAAAGGACCTTAATCATCATTATGAGGTTTTCAAAGGACTCATGGAAAAAGAATGCCAGCGACTTTTAGCCTAAACTGTAAGCAGCTATTTCAGTTGAACTGGTTTCCAAAAGTGGAACGAAATTTAGTTTGAATACAAATGTAATTTTAAAATGTATTTTTATTTTAAACATTATTTTATTTTGAATGGGCCATAAACGTTCACCATTATCCTTTTACTAAAATTTTTTAATAAAGACCTACTACAGTATCCTTTATATCCACACTCTGCATGTTTTTGTTAAAGAAAACATTAATATTGTCTGCAATAGTTCTGATATGTAAGCTAGATGTTGATATTAATCTTCATTAAACTGGAGTTGCTAAGGTAAAAATATTCCGAGTGTAAGGGACGTGTGATGCTTTTCCTTTTCTAACAAAAAGGTAAGCAGTCTGCACTTCAATTTGAACAATCCTTAGACAGTGTGTATTCTCGGTTACAGACGGAACAGCAACAAGTTCAGTCTAAAGGTATGAATATAATGGAACAGGAATTAATAATATTAATAATAATCCTTGCATTTGATATAGTGCTTTTCACGTCTTCTAGACGTCTTAAAGCGCTTCACAGAGCATACTGTAAAGTGAATTGACTGTATATTTGTGGGCGAAACGCGGCAGCCAATTGCGCACAGCAATGTCCCACAAACAGTCGTGGATTGAAGTGACCAATTTATTATTTTTTTTTCTTGAGGGATTATTATTAGGCGTGTAGAGTAAAGAAACTTGCCCAAGGTTTCACCCTATTGGGAATCAAACCCAGGTCTCTCCCTTGAGTGGCGAGTGCTTTAACTACTGAGCTACAGAACTCCACAAATATTCTAAGGAATTCTAAAATAGGCACAAAAGAGAGATCTTTTCTCTATCCCAAAAGTCGATGGACGCACCTCTGATAATTCAGCACTCACTAGACATTTCACTGGACTGTCAGTCTAGACTATTAATCCCAAAACCCAATTTTGGGCTGTGAGCTCACAACCTTCTAACCCAGAAGTGAGGGAGGAGCAATTCCAACTGAGCCACACGGACATCCTAAAATACTAGAAAATCAGCATTAGAGCGTAATCTTAACCAAAGCAGTTGTTTTCTTTAAAATAGGTAAGACATATTAAATGACTAAGAGCCTGAACAACAAACTCAATAACAAAAATCATTGTCGCATCTTAGGGATATCGATCAGATCCACGGGCATATCAAAGACTACCACATTTCACATCAGGCTGTCTCTGGTGACAATGTTGCTTCTCTGCAATGCGAGAGCTTTCTACTGTTAACTCGGCTTATGCACAGAAATTAGGACACCCATCATGGAAATGGCCTTGAGGGGAAATTGGCATTGTCAGACTTGCTGTACTTGACCCTGACTCAGGTGTCAATTATAGAATGACATTTATGGCTGTTTAATAAAGGATGTTGCCCAGATTTTTCTGCCCTCTCAGCTGAAATCATTTGAGTGCAATGAGTGTCACAAATTAAAGGGAGGTCAGGACATAAGAGAGGTATTAATGTTGAATTTCAAAGCGACTGCAAACTGAGGATTTTATGCTGATCATTTCGCAAGACCCGGTTCTATGTTACTACTAGTAATTTGTCGGCATTACATTGCATAATTATTTTGTTTTGTGAGGAAATCAAGCAGAACATTTGTTTTGTGACTAAATTATTGTACGAACACATCCATATCGAAATAGTCCAATACTTTAAACTATCTGACAAGGCACAATTTACTCGCAGCACTTGGAATACAGCAGCATTAATATTTCCAACTGCCTGAAGTATGACAAATTCAGCAGGATATGAAGATAGTGTGGTTCAGAATAAATTTATTTCTTCTTTTCCCCACAGCAAAATCTGTTGAATAATGAATAATACTGAGGGGAATGGATGAAATAGGATGATTAGATTTTGTTTGGTGTGATACATGGGAAAACCCATCAGTGTTTTCAAGAGTATCCTAACTAGATGGACTTCTGCATATGCATGCAACATACGCACAGAAATTTACCTTCATCTAGAATGGAATGCATCACCAGGAGCTTATTTGGCACAGGTTGATGAGGGCCAAGGCTTGGGGACTCAGAATGTACGTTGGGGTACTGCTGGAGTTTAACCAACTAAAACCACATGAACAACACCTTTAGATTCAAAGGTTGAGCACTTTTGAGATGTTCTTTTACATGAAAGGCATTGCAAGTTGCAATAGACAGAAGCAAAGGTCATTTACATTCACAGTGATATGTTTTCTCATTGTCCACATGAGCAAAGCAGCATGCTGATAAACACCTAATTTGTGAAGAATGGCCACTCTGTGCTTAAGGTCAGGATTTCTGCAAAATGTAGATTATCAGAGTGGATTTGAAAATACAGGATTTGAATTGCTGAATTGAGGATTATGCTCAGCAAAAATGTTTTGAGCGAACTGCAACCAAACTGATTACATTTCAAATTAATTATCTAATTAATTTCTGCTTCTGTTTGTAAGCAATGTTTTGCACCAAGTTAAATTTGCTCATTATTAGAAGGAACATTTGATGTTATTCCAACTTTATACTTATTGCTGTGCCTGGAATGCCTTTCTATACAAGGCATGAATGGCAGTTTGTAAACCCGCTGGATTTCGGTTCCTGTATTCGGTACAGAATACGTAAGGGATAATTTACTCTTTTTAGATATGTATTAGATGTTTTTATTTAATCTTGTTTATTGGACTAGCTAAAAATAAACTAGATTTTTAAAAAAACAAACGATGGAATAAATTGCTAGTGTTGGGAGCTTTTTCTCTCAGAAGTGATGCAGAGAAATATCCTGGACATAATTCGATGAAGGAGCAAATGGCACTAGTGTTATATACAAGATGACCCTTGGATTTCTGCCGCATTGAGCTACCTGGTGGGAGGCACAAGTTAAGAGATTGCCTTGATACTTGGGATTGTTATTAGGCAGTTAATACAAACCATCCATCACAGATGGAATATGCAGAGGGATGTTTTTGGAGGTGGAGATAAAGAACAGGCCTGCACCACTTTAATCAATCATGGTCGAGGTCTGGCAGCTAATTCCTCATCAGCGCTTCCACTCTTGTAGGCTGGGAGGGGATTTAAGTTCTAAAATAAGGAATGTTTACCAGCCATGTTTCTTCTCTGGCCCAACGCACTAAGATATTTAAAACTCCCCCCCACTGGTGAATGCACGGATTCCTCCATTTAAACTGATAACCAATGACCTACTGCCGTTACAGCTACCCAAGATAATGAATAGTAAACATCAGTGGAATCTCATGAGCCATATCTTGTAGCATCACAAATTCAAATGTATTGCATCACGCTGACAGTGTTAAGTGTTTGCTGGCCAAGATTTCTCATCTATAATCGGACTTGCAGTGTCTCTTATGCCTTGAGCAATCTTGTCACATGTAGCACATGGTTAAGATTGTTCAGGAATAGGGAGTAACAGTTGTAACAGTTAACATGAGCATATTGTAAACTGGAATATGCTGTAGAAAATCAGGGATGCATTTGCAACATTATGTACATAACATTATGTACATATCAATAAGATTGTAGCTTAAACTTCTGAAGCTCTTTTTAAAAGAATGCGACGACAAATACCATCCTGGGTGTGGAAACGAGAAGCAAACACGATATGGGAAACAGAAAGTAAAATGGAAGAAACACGAGTGACAAGAGAACATACATTTTTAAATCTTGGTATTCCGGCTCGACTACATTTAAGCGAGTCCTGAAGTTCTTTTGATTTTAATGAAGACAAACACAATTCAGTTAGACAAGCTTTTAGAGTACAACATTGTTTTTTGCCCATTGATTGAAGCAATTTTGTGGAATAAAGGCCATGTTATTTCTAAGGTCAAAATAGGTTTATCGTGGAAAGAATCAACTTCCCCAAAGTTGTTTTTTTTTAGTTGCATATAGAAGGAATATACAAATTATTTTGAAATACCCACTATACCAAATAAACTCATTGTCTCTAGTTTTTTTTAAAAAAAAGTTAATTTGTATGACCTTTGACCAATAATAATGCTACGTCTACTCAAATCTATATACATTTCACAAAAATAAACATCTAAAGAATATGTAAAGAACTTAAACTCATAACACATTTCTGGTCCATTGGCCTTTTGTTTTTTTCTTTGGTGAACTACTATATTATAATACAGAATGTTGACTCAACTAACATTTGTGCCTCTGCTAACCTGCACAAACTGATGAGGAGTGTCCCTTCCTTCTGCCCTTGTGGTTATGATGGGTTGGTAAAAACCAAGGTTAACACCCGTCGGTCACACAAATTGTCTATTTTTCTTACTCTATGTATAGTGTGAGATACACAGATACACTAAATATATTTATATATAAATATAGTAAAAGGAGCTGAGAGGGCAAGTAAATATTCCAAGGCTCCCACCAAATTCACCATACCGAGAGTGGGGTGGGGGGGGGTAGGGGAGATCAATAAAGATCACAAGTCAAGTCATTCGTCATTCAACCCACTAACCTACACCCAAATACTGTATCTCAAAGGTACGGAGGAGATGAGAAACCAAAGGTACCGACCATACACTTTTCTTTTTAAAAAGAATTCTTCTCAGGTAGGACCCAATTGTAGCACTACCCCATCCACCAATGCTACTTTGTGCCACTTGTTCTGAAATACCATTATAAAATATTGTTTTCTTACAGCAACAAAACATGCTATAAATATAAAGCAAGTTGTCCATTGCAATACCATTTGTGTACAACACAATTGTAACAAATTTGCAACTGTGTTACTCATGTCATCAAGCAGGTTCACTGTTTTCTTAGAATAAAACATTACTAGGACAGCAGCTTGTATCTACTACATTTTCCCAAGCAACTAAATGTTCCACCAATTAAACCCACATTTATAGTTGCTTGATAAAAGGGAAGCCATATATAAATCTCGCTAGTGTAACTCATACAAATGGGTTACATTAGCTTGAATGAAATAAGTAGCATTTAGGTTATGATTTTCCACAAAATCCCATCCTGTACCTTAATTTACTTAATCCATATTGGAAAACAGAAAAGTAACAGTACACATATACTCAACACCCAAAGCAACAAATCTTCATGTATAAAACTCAAAACTGCCTTCCATCTTGCACTGATGGGTGTTGCTTCATTCTTCTGTACCTCATGTAGTAAGCAAAAACGCTTTTCAATGTCCTTAAGTGTCCAAAGTCACTGCAATTCCACTCAACATCCTTCTGTAATAATACACTCGTGCCAGTCTTAAAGCCACGTTTGACAATTTCTTCAGTACAATGAAGCGAGTTCCAATTTCAGAGCTGGGCCTGCCCAGTTTCTTATGGGAAGCTTTAACAGTATTTAGCATATCTACCTGCTCCAATTACCAGATTCCATTAGTCGTCTCCTTTAAAAACAAATCAACATACAAATGCATTTTGAAATGGATACTAAACAATGAAAATGGCATTAAAATATAGACTGCTCGGTACACCCCAGTTACAGTTAACAGGACAGTAGATTACCAGTTTTGTCTTCCCAGTAACATAAAGCTAGCTAAAACATTTGGACCATGAGAGTTTAGCTGTGATGTCTTCCAAATTAGTATTTATTGATTCCAAAGATTCGAACTCCATGCAGTTGAGGCAGCTTGGGAATCAACACAGTCAAGAGAGATGCTGTATTGACGATAAAATGTGTCGGATCATATTTAGTGTAAAAACTGGCCAGGAAATACCTGCAAGAATAAAAATTATATTTAGCAAATTCAAACAATTATAAAAGATGCAAAGCACTTTCTTTGAAACCAACACTATTTAACAAAGATCTTTATGGCGTGCATTCTGAAGCATTTGCAAATGACCTGCATTTGTCCTGAAACTGCCCTCACGTGTGTATGATACACAAGCTTTGCGAGAAGACAATCAATCAAAAAATCCTATTAAATGTGTGCGAGAGTGTGTTATATATAAAAATGCGTGACATCAAGTGGCCGCGAATATTATTAAGGGGCTGCTGATCCTTGTCCTCACTTGTCAGAGCCCTCCACGATCTTGCTCCTCTCTACCTCTATGACCCTCTCCATTGGCGGTCAGACCTTCAGCCTTTCTGCACCCACGGACCTCCATCCCTTTGCCTTGCCCACTCCCTTGCCTTATTCAAGGCCCGTCTCAAGACCTTCCTCTTTGACCGTGCCTTCAGTCATCCTCCCACCCCCATCCCCGTTTCCCCACCCGTCTTAATTCCAACCCCCAGCTCGCGTGCAAACCCTTGGGATGCCTTGGGACGTCATCCCGACATGAAAGGCGCTATCTAAATGCAATTTGTTGTTGTTTGCTTTGTAAAGCAGTAAGGCTCCTAAACCCTCTTTATGTGCTCAAACCTCAGAATATCCCTACAACACACACACCACAGTCACGTATGAGATAGTGAGGAAGCCGGTGATCTATTTCTACACTTTTACGAATGCCACTTGCCTCAGTGCAGTAACTTGCCTCCGGAGTCCTTATGGCAGTTTTGCAAATGGGTACAAGCTACGGTAAATCACTTCACAACATAGTAAATTGTAGTAAGTTACAGCAAACTGATGATAGAAAACAGAAACAATTTATTCTTACAGAATAATGGGTGAGATGGTAAGGAATTTTCTGGAGGATGTAAACTGGACTCCATAATCCAACTGTTCCCAGTGTGTCAAAAGTCTAGCTTTGCCCTGGTCAGGGGTTTCGAAAGGTGTCCCTTTAACTGCATGCAAGAACACATACATTCCCTGCAGATAAAAATGATAAGAGGATATAGTCAATACAAAAAAAAACTCCCTAAACCAATTTACAACTATATTAGCAATTTTCACAAGCAGATCTGTAACATTTGGAGGAAAAACTTGAGATGCAATGAGAAAGAAAATATCAAGCCTGTTGTTAGTTCCCCACAGTAGCTGTGAAATTAATGTTTTAGGAGGAAAAGCAAACTCGTTGACATAATTTATAATTTTTTAAAAAATAAAGTGGTATCTTTCAACTTGATTATTATTCTCTACATTTTTGCTCATCTTTGCATTTGATATAACACCTTATCAGTCATTGAGACGTCTCAAATTGCTTCACAGAATATATTGTAACCTGAATTGACTGGAATAGCACTGTGGGCACGTGCTCAATATGAAAACCAACCATTCCAGAGAAATGCACCACCTTGGAAGTGTTAAAACTAAACATCTTTCAGACATCACACAAGCACAACAGTCCATAACTTACTTTCCATCTGGTATGTTTAGGATTTTAAAATCATCACCAACAGTTTTCTTTATTCCCATTAACATTTCATAACCTTCCCATCTATTGCCACCTTTTCATCTATGGCTCCAATCCCAGCTTTCTATCTCAGTGCAGCAATTTTTTAAAAAATCCTTAAAACAAAACAAGCTTTGGGATGGAATGCGAAACCTTTGTTTTGTGTGTGAGAATTATCATCATTAACGCATTTTAACCTCAGGACTGGCAATGTTAATGAATTATCCCACTGCACCAATTTAGATCCTAAGCAATTGCACAAAAAAANTTCATGTGGGGTCATTTCCCCTTCCCAGGATGAAGTCATCTCTATAAGAAGCCAACAGGAACCACTTGTTAAAGATTCGGTTTTCTGTTTAACTCATGAATTGTTAAAAGAAAAGTGATCCCTGAGCAGAATGATAGTGACAACTCAACACCATTACTTTTCTGTTGAGGCTTACTAACTCTCTCAGGTTTTTCAGGTGACAGGTTCCTACAGGTAACTAGTTTGGATATTTCACTATCTCTGCAAGGCTGTTATAGTTTCTTCTCCATATTCTGGTATACAAGAAAGGCCTAAGTAAATCATGTGCATAGTCACAGTACAACCACAGTTTCTGCCTTGAAACTCCAGTGTACAGCATCTGCTTGAAATGATTTACAAGCTTAACATAGTGGTGATTAAATATCTAATCAGATTACACACCCAATTTTTGCTGCATTGATATTCAGGATCGATTCGCTTCAGTGCAGATGTAAATATCTAGGGCTGTAGAAGCTGCACTATTTCTATTGCAGTTTATAAAGAATCTTGTCTACCGTTAATCAATTGTGTGTTTATTGTTAATCAATTGTGTGCCGGCAAGGGATCACTGCTTTAATCAAAGGCTTGAAGGACCACGTACAGACCAGCACCGGCAAAACAGTTTTACTGGTCGATGTAGGTTAGAATTGAGCAGTTCAGGCCCTTTGCAGTGTACAGACAGTCACCTCTACGTCTTATGATGGTGGAGTGTTTTTGTTTTAAAAGCAGTGCATCAATGAATACCATCACCACTGCTTTAATCAGCACTTGCAACAGCTTCTTTGCCATTGACTCTGGGGCTGCTCTTCATGGCACAGTAAATGGGTCAAAAGAAAACTGCTTTGGGCCCTACAGTAAAATGCAAAGCATTCAGCATTTGAAAAAACCCAAAGGTTTGAAATCCCAAACTCTTTCTAATGGCTTCATAAATAGCAGTCGACAATTGAAGACCAAATACTCACCAAGTTGTGGATCACATTTGTTAACGTCCACACAACCGGAACTGTGAAGAAGGGGATACTGAGAAGTACTATGTGAAGCATCCCAACTCCAAGTGCATACGTGAGCCATATTCCACGGCTGTTCATTACTCTTGTGTTGGGATTGACTTCACTGTGTGCCACTCCGACGTTCATCTTTCCGTCTAGAAAGAGATGAGGAAAAGCCAAGATTAAAAAACAAATCACATTTTGCGCTTTGAATTCAGGGCAAAAGACCACAGATCAGTGAACTGGTAGAGAATGACTACTCCGAACCATATTTCACTTGCAACATTGAAGAGATAGCTAAATATCTTTGAACAAGTTCATAACTGCAACAGCACAGCAAGAGTTTCCATAAACATAACAGTGTTTTACTTAACAGGTATTCGCGGGAAGACAAGAGAGAAAGGAAGGATCTAGAATTATAGCAGCCTCTATGATTCAACCATAGAATTTTATAGGACAGAATGAGGCATTCAGTTAATCATGTCAGTACTAGTTTTCTGAAAGTCGTAGCCATTCAGACCTAATCACCTTTTTAAAATGTTTCTTTTTCATATATTTATCCAAATCTTTTTAAAAAGCAATTATGGATTCTCCCTCAAATACCATTTCTGATACATTAGTATCTGAAAGTATTCAATTCAAGAACTTTCTTGGTTTACTTTAACAACTGCGTAGTAATCTGGAGAATTTAACTGCATTATTCAACAACAAATTCCATTTGTATAGCGCCTTTCACTATCCGCACCCAAATTGCTGGTTGGGACCAGGAGGGGTCGAGAGCGGGGAGGGTTGGGAGGTGACCGAAGACACGGCTGAATAGGAGTGTATTCAGATGGACCTTGAAGGAGTCAAGGGATTCACTCGTAACAGAACAAGAAACCACGTGCAGAGTCCAAACTGTAGGAAAACATTTTAGCAGTGAAAGTTTAAGTGCAGCAACAGGACAACATAAGAAACACTAACTGGATTATCTTCAGGCAAATCTCTTCAGTCTAAGGCTTGAAATAGATCGACTCAACTAAAGTATTTACATTAATGTGTGCCCTTTGTAAATCAATACAGAGGGAAGGTAGGAAATAATTCAAGAACCATGTCCTCAAAAGGCAAAGATCAGCTGAAATCCATCATTCCCTTCTCCCCTCCCCCTCCAAAAAAAATGCACAATCCTTGCATACTATCCAGAGAGATGACAAGGTGGATTGATCATGGCAATATCAGACCATCAGCACTGAAAGTTCACAGGCATTTTCTTTCTTAGAAGGCTGAGCCAAGTCGTGTCAGCAAGTTTAAAAAAAAACGACGTTGGAGAGGGGAAAACAAGTTGTTGGTTACAAATTGTTGCTTATAATCAACACTCTAGTAATATTCCTTGTACCAAGAACTATTTCTGAGTGGTCACCATACACAATTACAGTACACCTAAGATTAATAAAATGTTAATTTCGACCAGGTCACTGATTAACCAGAGAGGTGACAAGCTATATCTACAGTAAATAATGGACTCTTACCGCTTTCCAATTTTCCCGTGGATGGACAAGCTTGTGAGTCATTCTCACTGTTGCAATCTCACTGAATGCAGCTGTTATGAATTAACCCAAGTCTTTTAAATTATACCGCACTTGAGTAAATGTAGAGTAGATCCCCCAATTTTTCTGTACTTAAGATTACAATTTGAGCCTGCAGGAAATTATATTGCAGGGAAGAGGCAATGTGCTAATTTATGAAACGAGTAGCTAGTTTTGCTGGTCACTGGTTTCAAAATGTTGCGTTTATAATAATAATAATCCTTGCATTTGATATAGCGCCTTATCACGTCTTCTAGACGTTCTCAAAGCGCTTCACAGAACAGACTGTAAAGTGAATTGACTGTATATTTGTGGGTGAAACGCGGCAGCCAATTGCGCACAGCAGCGTCCCACACACAGCCGTGGATTAAAGTGACCAATCTTTTGTTATTTTTGAAGGATTATTACCAGGCGTGTGGAGTAAGGAAACTTGGCCAAGGTTTTCGCCCTGGCCTGGAATCGAACGCTTGTGAGGCGAGCGCTCCAACCACGGAGCTCCAGCACTCCATTTGAACAACGATGGCAAATATTTGCTGAATTATGTAAATTTTATACGGCCGTTATATTTCTTAAACCTTGTCAGTCCAAGTTAAAACTAAGAATAACAAAGCTAACCCAACTAATAGCAAAACCAGATATTAACCTAGTTATTCAAGACTGGATTGCATTAAGTGGTTACTTACATTGAACCCAAATATTTTACGTAAGACGAGGGCTTAAAAATAAGCTGATTAAACACACAAGTATTGCTCAAGACATCTAATACAATGTTGCACTTACTGCAAAGGGTGAGGGAGTGATCGTGCAAAAAAGGAAAAATAAAAAAAATACCACTACAAATATCATTTCGACTCTTCTGCAGTTGCACTTACTGCAAAGGGTGAGGGAGTGATGGTGCAAAAACAGGAGAAGGATCAAAAAAAACAATACCACTACCGATGGCATTTCGACTTTCCTGCAGTTCAGTGGGTAACGATCGATCATAAAAGGTAACAAACAGATCCATCGCTTTAATCCGAGTTCTAAGAAAGATGCAAAGGATTGTGCAAAGGGAAAAGAGGTTTCAGAGCCACACACACACAAACACACACAAAAAAAATGCATCTTGTGGGCAACCTCCACAAAGCAGGACAAAGGACCTGGACGTGTTAAAAGATTTTTTTTCCTCCCCCCCTCCTCCCCTCCTCTATATTTCATTGCATTTCACCGCATCGAGAACCAGTGGCACTTCCAGTGCTTCACCTTTGTCTGTGTTGTTGCATCGCTCTCCTTAATCTGCAGATTAGTGAACCGTCGCAATCTGCTCCAAACCGTACAAAGTGCAGAGGCCACACACACACACACACACACTCGGGGGGGGAGGGGTTTTTTTCTGCAGAAGAGGTCGATTCCGATCAAGAATTGTTTGACATTTGCAACGTAAGAGCACGTAACGTGAGCCAAAGCCAGTGAGCCACAGGCTGGTCAGCCTCACTGATATACCCCCTCCTCCTCCTCCTCTCCCCTCCCCCCTCCTCCTCCACCCTCCCCTCCTCCTCCTCCTCTCCCCCCCCTCCTCCTCTCCCCTCCTCCTCTCCCCCCCCTCCTCCTCTCCCCCCCCTCCTCCTCTCCCCTCCTCCTCTCCCCCCCCCTCCTCCTCTCCCCTCCTCCTCTCCCCTCTCCCTCCTCCTCTCCCCTCTCCCTTCTCCCCCCCCCCTCCTCCTCCTCCTCTCCCCTCCCCCCTCCTCCTCCACCCTCCCCTCCTCCTCTCCCCTCCTCCACCCTCCCCTCCTCTTCCACCCCCTCCTTTCCCCTCTCCCTCCTCCTCCACCCTCCCCCTCCACTCCTCTCCCCCTCCACTCTCCCCTCCTTTCCTTCTCCCCTCCCCCTCTCCCCCACCCCTCCCTCCCCTCCCCTCCCCTCCCAGAGAGTACGCTGAACCGAACCCCGACGTGTGCACCATAAGCCCAGGTTCGCCATTTAAGGTATAGCTCCTGGTCCCGCACTGACTGACTGACTGACTGACTCACTAGGCCACAGGCGAGAGGTGTTGGGGGGGAGACCCGCAACGCAGCAAACCAGAGAGGGCTGTTTTACGGCTAATCCGCGGTGCATCCAACAGTCGAAAGGGTTACCACTGGAGATGGGGGGTGGGGGGGGGGGAGAGGGAGGGTGGAGGGGGGGGGTTGTGGAGGAGGAGTGGGGGTTGTAGAGGTGGGGTGGGGGGGCTGTGGGGGGGGGAGTTGTGGAGGAAGGGGGGTTGTGGAGGGGGGGTGGGGGGGTTGTGGAGGGGGGGGTTGTGGAGCTTGTGGAGGGGGGGTGTGGGGGGGGTTGTGGAGGGGGGGTTGTGGAGGGGGGTGGGGGGGCTTGTGGATGGGGGGGTTGTGGGGGGTTGTGGGGGGGGGGGTGGAGGGGGGTTGTGGGGGGGGATGTGGAGGGGGGGTTGTTGGGGGGGGGGTTGTGGGGGGGGGGTTGTGGGGGGGGTTGTGGAGGGGGGGGTGTTGTGGAGTGGGGGGTAGATGTGTGTGTGTGTGTGAGCTCAGCTGCAGCCTTACCAGTGGGGGGGGCGGGAGGGCGGCGGGAGCTCCGGGGATTGCCTGCGTTCCACGGGATTGTTACAAAGTTACTGAGCGCCTCAACCCCCCGCCCCCCCCCGCGCGCGCGCGCGAGAGCGGAAGCATTGCATTGTGACGCAACGTGAGTGACAGAGGCAGCGTCCACTCGCGGCCAATCGGCGGCAGGCGGCCCCTCCCCCCCATTGTTACCCCCTCCTCTCGCCCCGCCCACTCCACCACCAGCGCGCGGAACGGGGGCGGGACTTCCCGACCGGGATTCCCCTCCTCTGGACGTTCATGTGGTCGCGTGTCTGTCTGTGTCCCCCCCACAGCGCTGCTCATAGTGTGGGTGCTCAGAGCTGCTGTCCACCACCGCTCTCACCCCGGGGAGGGACCTGACAGCCACACGGTCGGTGCCTTGTTTCAACATCTGCCTCCTGCCCCCCCCCCTCGCCTTCCTCCACCCCCCAACCCCCCCTCCCCCAACCCACCCCCCTCCCCCCCCAACCCACCCCCCCTCCCCCCCAACCCACCCCCCACTTCCCCCCCAACCCACCCCCCTCCCCCAACCCCACTTCCCCCCCAACCCCCACTTCCCCCCCCAACCCCCACTTCCCCCCCCCCCCAACGCCCCCCTCCCACCCAACCCCACTTCCCCCCCAACCCACCCCCCCTCCCCCCCCAACTCCCCCCCCCCCCCAACCCCCACTCTCCAAGGTTCGGTCTTCACTCCTTCAAGGGTTGGCTGGGGTTGAGGCCGTGCCGTGCCCCAGGGCGGTTGGTTACGGCCATTTGGACTGTTGGGATCAGGCGGTGAAGGTTAATAATAATAATAATAATAATAGGTTGTTCAAATGTCTGGGTTTTCGAGAGGCGCCGGTGTGGCGCGTCACCGGGCCACACGGTCCCAGGAGTCCGTTACAGAGAACTCCCAGAATCTACAGGGCCAATCCTTGTGGAATTTAGCGATAATAATAATCCTGGCGTTTGATACAAAAAAAAGGAATGATAGTTTGGTCGCTCAGTCCGCGGCTGTTTGTGGGACACTACTGTGCGCAATTTGCTGCTGCGTTTTGCCCACAAAATATACTCACTTTACAGTATATTCTGTGAAGCGCTTTGAGACGTCTCAACAATGTGATAAGGCACTATATCAAATGCCAGGCATTATTATTATTGTATAAGTGTCTCTTCACATTGCCTATGTCTCAAAGCACTTCACAGGATATACCACAAAGTGATTGTGTAATTGTAGGTTGTGGTTGTGTATTTGTAGGCGAATGCTTTAATGCGTCAGAGACTTGTTTATGTGTATGGTAAACTCAACACATTGTGTAAAGAGAAATTTTTAAGATAAATTAAAATGGAAATTCATCATACACTGGGAATTAATGAACATAATTATAAAATTTCAGAAGTTTGGGATGTCTCCTACAAGTGGAAAAAACAGTATATTTTATCTATGTACCCCCTAGATGATAATTTTGGGTACAAAGCAGATTATAATATGGGCAGATTTTGGATTTAGTATCAAATCCCTGTTGGATTTGCACAATCAAATAGGGATAGCATCAGTAACTTTGATAGATAATATACTTGTTTAATTTCCTGTACCTCCATTGTTGTGTCTGATAGCTTCCTGCTGTCTTTCTGCAGAGAAAGCACAATGTAAATATTTAATTAGATTAATATTTCAGTAATGATATAAATCATAGATGTTTGTCATCCATATTAGCTTTTGACATCCGATCCCAAGTGTTTGATGTACATATCTTTCCAGCGCCTTGGGATATCCTACGGATGTGAAAAGGCTGTATAAATGCAATTTGTTGATGTTGTTATTCTTAAAACATGCACATGCTGATATCCTAGCAGTTCACATAGTTAGTTGACCAGAACATTTTCCAAGCTAGCTATTCAGATCAATTGTACACAAGTTTTAATATGCTATAATTGACTATGGGGATAGGCTGAGGTAGTGGGATTGAATGGATAACTTGCTCTGAGAGCTGATGCAGACTCAGTTGGCCGAATGCCCTTCTCCTGTGTTGGAAATTTCTACAATACTTTGCCATAGATGCTGGTTCTAGATTATTACCGAGTGAGAGATGATTTGGTGATTAATGCCTATGATTCAGTAGTGTATATAATAGAACGGTCACTAGAATTGTTTTGTTTCTAACAATTTTGATTTGGTTTTAAAGTTGTTGATTGCAAGATTGACATCAAGATTAGATTGAAAATAATTAATAATAATAACAATAATCCTCGTATTTGATATAGCTCCTTGTCACATCATTGAGACGCCTCAAAGCGCTTCACAGAATATATTGCAAAGTGGATTGACTGTATTTTGTGGGTGAAACGCGGCAACCAATTGCACATAGCAGTGTCCACAAACATACGTGGATTGAGTGAGTTTTTTTGAGGAATTATTACCTCCGGAAAGCGATCCACCAACAACAACAAAATTATATTTGTATAGCAGCCTTTACATCGGGAGGATGTCCCAAGGCGTTGGACAATCAATGTTTCGGACCCGAGCTGGGGGGTCGGGATCTGGGATGGTGGAGGACAGAAGGAGGGTGATAAAAAGCATGGTCAAGAAGGAGGGTCTTGAGACAGGTCTTGAAGGAGGCATGGGAGGGGTCAAGGCGGAGAGACTGCGTGATAGAGTTCCAGAGAGTGGGGGCAGAATGGCAGAAGGTCTGCCGGCCAATGGTGGAGCGTGCGAGACGGGGGACATGAAGCAGGTCAGAGCCCGCTGAGTGGAGGGAGGGTAGGGGGTTAGGAAGTCGCATAGGTAGGGGGGAGCAAGGCCATGGAGGGCTTTGAAGGTGAGGACCAGGATCTTGAACTGTATCCTCTGTGTGATGGGAAGCCAGTGGAGTCGGGCGATGGTGGGGGTGATAGGGTCACAGAGCCTAATGCTGGAGAGAACATGGCTGCAGAGTTCTGGATGATCTGCAGCCTATGGAGGGAGGAGTTGGGGAGGCCGACAAGCAGGGAGTTTGCATAGTCAAGCCTGGAGGTTATGAATGCGTGTATGATGGTCTCGGCGGCCTGCGGTGTGAGACAGTGGCGGAGCCGGGCGATGTTGTGGAGGTGGGGGAAGGCAGAGCGGGTCATGGTATGGATGTTGGGTAGAAAGGATAGTTGAGAGTCAAAGACAACGCCAAGGTTCTGGACTGGCTCAGAGAGGTGGAGTGTGCAACCATGGATGGTGATGGTGTCAGCGCCTGAGGTGAAGAGACGCTGACGGAAGCCAATCAGGAGGGCCTCTGTCTTGTTGACGTTCAACTGTAGAAAGTTAGCTCTCATCCAGGATTTGATGTCTGAGTCAACGGTGGAGACAGAGAGATAGAGTTGGGTCTCATCCGCATACACATGGAAGTTGACCCCGTGTCTGCGGATGATGTCACCAAGAGGGAGCATGTAGATATTGAAGAGGAGGGGACCAAGGACAGAGCCCTGAGGAAATGTAGTATGATCATTTGCAATATTTGTGCTTTTGGAGTGTTTGGAACAATACTGTCTGTGGCGTTATGCTTTAACTGTGGGAAAGTGACATTGATGCTTTCTCCTCATAGATCCCAATTTAAATTCTTTAAATTCCCAATTCTTTGACAATGCGAATTGACTAACTTAGCAAAAAAAAACATATCTAATCATCTGTGGTGTAAACTGCTTTGAAATAGCAGCTGCTGATATAGAAAAAAATAGCTTTTGCAAACTATGTTTTGATATTAATGTCAGCATTTGTACAGATTGTGCTAATGTCTTCTGTATTTTATCTTTGGGTTTTCGCTGTCTTTAAGTTGATCTTGCAAAATGAACTTGCAGAGACCAAAGGAACCATTACTGAAATTATTCCTTATTCCAGCATTACGTATGAATGCAATATTTAAAAAAAAAGAAACCTGAAATCTGTTTGGGGATGTGGGTGGGGGGCAGGAAGGAGGCTTATGTATTTTTGGACCAAGTTTTTGTTCGCAGCAGCAGAGAGAGGGAGAGCTGTGATGGAAATAGATAGTACAGAGAGCGCTATACAAATGTAATTTGTTGTTTTGCTGTAGAAGAAGACCTAAGTGTAAGGGTGTCCAAATTGTAACTCTGTGTAGCAAACGTGGTCAGTGGATAAGGCAGATTAAACAAAAAGGAAGCAAATGTACTCATTTCTGTCTGATTTTTTTTTGGAGGCATCTCTTCAGAAGTCTTTATAGCCAATATATCTTGTTACAGACCTGAGCTGGTTTAGCAAGGGAATTATGCAACATCTGCCACCAGAGACCATACGACTTCTTTCAAGCTCCCAGACAATATCCTCTGTTGTCAGTGTAGTTAAGGAGCTGGTGGAAAACTCTTTGGATGCTAACGCAACCAACATCGAAGTGAAATTAGTAAGTAATTAGTGCTTTTATTTTCTCATCAAAACTTCATTTCTGTGTTCAGGTTAGGAGAGGTTGTGTTCTGTTTGGGTCAGGGTGAAGTGAAATGTGATCGCCACAAGCTCAGGTAGCAGATAGATTGCGCAAATCAGTTCACTTGTTGACATTTGAGTACAACCTGACACGAGAAGGATTGTATTCGGTGTTCATAACAAAACTGTAATCATCACAAAACTATTTCTGAAACTCTTGTAAACAATATTTACAGGGAATAAATCTCTATAAGGTTTATGCAAACAGCAGAATAAATATCATTTTTGGCATACTAACATACATATTGTTGATCATATATATATATACTGTTTGAACATCAAACTTACAGTCCTCCTAAAGGTCAGAGCCAACTAACTCAACAGCTAGAGATTTGCGACCATTTATGAAAGACACCAACCACTGTATTTACAGTTACTCCTTTTCTGTGGGTACTAGCAGTCACTCGTATTACTTTCCAGTCCAAGCGCAGCAACAAAGATTGTTAAATAGAACGTTTGCTCACAATGTGCTGTGGTTTATTTATTGTTAACTGAATAATTTGGCAAGATACATACTGGCATTTCAGTTTTTTAATTTCATTCAGATTTGGATATTGTGAGTTTTAATGCTTAAAATCTGAGGAAGTTCAAGCTTGGTTCCATTTACTAGATTTGAAAAGGGCTTGGCTTTAGTCTGTCAGGAACCTAATTTGCATCTATAATGCTTCGACTACCTTACATCATTTGTGACTCAATAACTCTATCTTTTGAACTTTTGCAGGAAAATAACGGGTTTGACAAGATAGAGGTGAGAGACAATGGAGATGGGATCAAAGCCATTGATGTCCCTGTCATGGGACTGAAGCATTACACATCTAAAATCAGCCAGCACGAGGACTTGGAAACTCTACAAACATATGGATTTCGTGGAGAGGCCTTGTGCTGCATCTGTGGTGTATCAGGGGTAAATGATTCAACTGCTCATCTCCTAAACTCCTGAGGTCACTCATCCCACCACATTCTCATCGTCTTGGTGGCATTCAGGATGCGAATAAAAATAATTTCTCTTGCGGTCGGGCAATGTAGTGTGTTCAATTGCCTATGTTTGGTGCCACACAGTGGTGGGATTCAGATTTGTTCTTTTTATTTCCACTAATAATTGTTGAGACGTCTCAAAACACTTCACAGAATATACTGTAAAGTGAATTGACTGTGTAGTTTGTGGCGAAACGTGTCAGCCAATTGCACACAGCAGTGTCCCACAAACAAACAGTCGTGGATTGAGTGACCAATTTATTATTTATTTTGAAGGAATTATTACCCCCAGAAAAGCGATCCGCCAATTCACTAACAACCGGGTTCCTACTTACTGTCAGGTAAACAGAGGCGTGTGGAGTAAGGAGACTTGCCCAATGTTTTGCCCTGCCGGGAATTGAACCCAGGTCCTCTTGCTTGCGAGGCGAGAGTGTTGTAAGCTTCTGATCTTTGCTGTGTTTCAGCTAGGAGGGACCATGCAGAGGTCTGGTGTCTTCCTGCGGGGAAGAGACAAATTCAGTCTTTACTGGATTGCTCTTGCATGCCTAGGATAAGACATTTCTAGATGATTTGTGAGGGGCTTGTGAGAGGAGAAAGGGGGTAACATACTATGAAAAGGTAAATTCTGACCTTCCTCATTAGATATTGCTTCCCTGGTGTTTAGGCTCATTTTCTGATCCAGAGACTAGGTATGAAAACTGCTTTAATGGTCTGTTTCTGATGCTGCCATTGAATAAGTTTGTCCTGAGATCTCCCCTAGTTAGTTCCTGACTTCAGGGGGCCCCACTGGGAAGCAGGTAATATTCAAAGGCAGATTTCATATCTAATCACAGATTTCTAAGTGACTACTTTCATAAGGATTTTAGAGGTTAAAGGAAGAGTGATGGCTTGTTGGAAATGCATTCTTTCAGATATATGTTAAATTGAGGATCATTCTGCCCGCTTCTCAAGTGAATGTTAAAAGAACTTTTTTTTTCCTGATTTTTTGGGGGGGATTTTTTCCAATTCTCCGGCCACAATCTTGCTGATGAATTGGCCATTCTTGGCTGTTTATGGGACCTTTCTGTGCAAATGGCAGCATCGTTTACCAACAAAAACAGCCTCCAGACGACAGGAATTACTTGCGAAATACATAGAGGCATTTCAACATAAAGGCAGGCTATTCCTCTTCCGTGAAGGAAATAATAAAACTGCACTTTGCTTCTCGACAGATTATCATCACAACTAAGACCGCTGATGATGAAGTGAGTACACAGTATACTTTGGACAACATCGGACATGTCGTTTCACAGAAACCTTCTCATATGGGACAAGGTAATCTAACGTATTTGTTATCTGAGGGAATATAAGAGGGCGCATGTACATGGGAGTTTTCTTGCTTTCAGTGTTAAAATATGTTACATTTTTCTGTAGGGTTCGGACCTCAACGTTGGAGCTTCAATAACTGCAGCAAAGTTTGAAAAAAAATGAAACCTTTATGTAGGAATACATTGTGGAAGCCATACATGTAGAATTTGTTGCGATGTTTAAAAGGGAGAATAGATAGTTGAGAAGTAAGGGTTGCAGAGAAAGTGTGTGGTAATAGAATTAAAAGTTTAAGGAGCTGATATGATCTAATAAATGGTGGAGCAAGCTTGATGAGCTTATTGTCTTATAGCAGCACATTTGTGGCTGCAATAATAGGAGAATAGCTTCTTTTAGAAATTCCGCTCAGACATCAATAAGAGACTTCATCAATCAATATTGATGGAGAATGGACATAGTCAATGGGAAAATGGGGAAGGAAGGACTTTTTGGATTTCCATAGAAAGACATTTCTTGGAAGTAGTAAAAAGACAATGGAAATATGTAGGGAAATGTCTAACTAATAAATATCAGAAGTTGATTCTTTCCCTCAATGTAAAACATTGAAGGCCACTTTTAGCATGGCAAATGCATTGATGACAGAATTTCCGTGATCTGTATTATTTGAAAAGAATGAATTCATCATCTCTCCAGTATTGATATCATTTTATGTGTCGGTTGGTGTTTTCTGCTTATATAGGAACAACTGTGACTGTTCTAAGACTTTTTAAGAACATCCCTGTGAGGAAACAGTTTTATTCCACTGCCAAAAAATGCAAAGAGGAACTGAAGAAAATTCAAGACCTCCTCATGGCATATAGTATAATAAAACCAGAGCTCAGGATCGTTTTCACACATAATAAGGTACGGAAACCTCATTTGTTCTTTTTAAAATTCATGTGTGTATATTTTTTTAAAAACAATATCAGTGGAACAATGATAAGCTTGTCACAAGGTGACGCGAGTGTGTTGCTAAACTGTTGGAAACATAAAACATCTTTTTGCAATTATTTTTAATGGGATATACAGAAATATACAGTTGAATCCTGTTATAAGACCTGTTATTGTTAAAGGGGTGCATGCATTCTCTGTTTTACTTGCAGTATTGTGTTACACCACTAGATGTCTTGGATTAGCTACAATTAATTTTTTGCATATTTAACCACACTAAACTCTTAGGGTTTATTTTCTTATCGTCTTCCACTTCCTCTTGTTCTATCCTATCACTGAGAGAAAAGACAAGCAATCTGCTCCCTAGACTCTGTTATTATGATATTTGAGTTGAGCTAACTGCTAAGATAAAACAACATAAGACTAATACAAAGCAACTTGTTTTCCAAATCCACAATCTTTTCTTTCATAAGTGCTTTTGTTCTAAAGCGATCCGCGTGAAGGGTACCATATAAATACACATTGCTGTTGTTGTTCATATAGCATCAGGTATATTTCTATAATGTATCTCATAAAAGTAAAATTGGTAAATGTCCTGAAACTAAGAACATTGCTAATAGTCTAGAAATGACCTAAACAAGTAAACACTGAACTCCTTGGAAGGTAAGTGATTTCAGAATTTTGTATATTGAGGTATGTTTGGGGGATGTGTTGAAAATACTGTGAAACAAAATTAAAAATGTTAGGTACATTGTGAGAGTCTTTATATTGTCTAATGTGCTGAAAGTAATTTTTACTGTGAATGTTTATGACATGATCATTGACAGTGTTTGATGGCACAGATTGAGTGCAAAAGTTATTCAGAGAAAGTTACTGAGTAGGGTAGGGATTTTTAAGAGTAATCTGAGAATCCAGCAATAAACATATACATACTAAAACCAGTGGTCACAACCTTAAAATCAGAGGCCAGCCCTTTCGCACTGAGTTGAGGAAAAACTTCTTCATTCAAAGGGTGGTGAATGTATGGAACTCACTACCCCAAAGGGCTGTTGACGCTCAGTCCTTGAACATATTCAAGACTGAGATAGATAGATTTCTTATTGCAAAAGGGATTAAGGGATATGGGGATAAGGCAGGGTTAGGTTATTAGCTGGAGTTAGATTAGAAGATCAGCCATGATTGAATGGCAGGGCACGCTCGAAGGGCCGAATGGCCTACTCCTGCTCCTACATGTTAATGTTATATGCATCCTCTAAATATACAAACACCTTCTCAATAAGAACTCACTTCTTCAGTTCCCCGTTAAGCAGTTTACAGTTCACAATGCAGTTCACATATTCAGCATCAGTCATCCTGACAACCTCTCTGATTGATTCATTGAGATTGATGACTAGTGGGTAGTTGGCCTGTGCCCATTGGGATTCATGTTGAGACAGTTCAGCATCATTTCACATCAAATCCTTATTTGGAGCCAGTAGAGAAGACCTTTCATTCTGTTATTCTGGACTGGATTTCAACCTAAATCCCTGAAGTGGTGTTAACTCACCATACCGCCCAATCCTCAGTGTTTGACATTTGACGTTTTGCACTCTCTGAGTGTCCGAGCTGTGACTCTCTTAGATTGAGAGGATTGGTAGGATTTCATGGTTTTGATCGCAGTTGAAACAGTTTTCCTTATCTGGATTTAGAGTTTAATAGACTATAACATTGGTGGGAAAGAATGTGTTACACTGTGCTGTGTAAGTATTCGTTAGCTGATATTTATAAACTTTTCATGACAGTTATGTTCCGTTTCCATCAAAACATCCCATCTTTAAGATTGTTGACAATCTTTGTAAATCAGTTCTTGAAGTTGTCAATCTACTTATCACAACATGTGGGGAAGGAGCTTTTATTTGGTTGACAACAAGCTTAATGTAAGAAAAGAAAAGCAACCTTTTTTCCACCTCATCTTTCTTCCATTCCTTGGAAAATGTGGTTTTTTAAACTGTAGAATTTGTAAAAGAAAATGAATGGAAATAATTATCAACAATTGGACAAAATAACATTAAGAACTCTAATCCAATGATCTGCCTTAATCACAATCTCATAAGAGCACTCACATCAATGGAAATATTTCCACTTTCCAAACCTATATCATTTTAATCTTTGTGGGAAGATTGGTTGCCTTTGCTAGATTGGGGACATTGCCATTTGCTTTTTCCAATATTTCACCCTTCCTCTCCTGAAGGCACTTAACTCCCTTTTCCATCCACTGAGGTATGATCACCCATAGCTGCTCAGGTAACTTATTCACATGTATTACCTGTAAGGTGCCCTCCACCCAAGTGGTCAAATTTTGCTTTAGTGATTCTAATTCAGTGCCATGGCAGTTTATACAGCTTCAGGATGCATCACAGCTGATCCTGATCTTGTCTCCACATGCAGTTTGCACCAAGAGTGGTTGTATAGAGATATAGTTCTGAAATTCCATCTGTCTTATTCTATCAAACCATTTGTCTTAAACTTTAGGATCAGATTGTGCAAAATTCTTGGAAGTCATAGATCTGCTTTTGACATAGGAGCTTTTATTTGATTGCCAATAAAATTAAGTCTTAATTTGGAAGCAGTTTTATTTTAAGAATTGAGAAAAAATGACTTCCAAATTAAGACTAATTTAAGAATTTGATATTAGGACAAAATGGTCTTGCAGATTAAGATTTGGCAGTCTCAATTTGCCAAGTCTAATTGTATCATATTGTTACTCTCATTGACTGAGATAAGTTGACTGATTTTGGAACCTTTCTGTTCTGTATCTCCAAGGGGTATGAGGATGAGGCAGGATTGAATGAACACTTTGCTCTGAGCGCCAGTACAGACTCCATGGGCCAAATGGCCCTGCTCTATAAATATCTTTGATTCTATAATCCTATTAGGAAGGGTGGTAGAGGACTAAATGCTGGACTCGTTTAAGAAAAAGCTTGATGCTGTAATGGGAGGGTGGTAGGATGGATCTTCTGGAAAGATGAGTTCAAGTGGGTCAAAGGATGTTCTTCAACCATAGCTCTCTTGTGAATAGGTGTTCGAATCTCAGGATTTTGGGAGCACCATTACCATACGGGATCACCGGTATTGCAAGACCAACTTGTGAAGCACGTTACTTCCTCACACTGATGAAATTTCAGTTAGATTCTGTAGATGGCAGCAGTGGTTCAGATTGCTCCATATTTTAAACCTAAAGACTCTAGTTCAAGAAAGTTGGAAATCTCCAGAATGAAGTTTAGTTTTTCTAAGTTGATTACTTATCCAAGGAACCCAGATGCCAGTTCTCCTAATTAATCAGTCAGTCCTTTTAGACCAGAAAAACATTAGTTTACCATAGTGTAGACCAACCCAGCGTTGCTGCTAGCATAATAAATTTCAGATGGAACTAACATCTTGTTCTTGTGCTGAAAAAAANCTAACCTTTGTAAGGTAAAATCATTGATATTGTATTACCTTTCTTTTCATTCATACAAAATCAGGAGGGAAGGAATTGTTTCAGCAAAATACATCAGTCCCAGAGTAATTCATTAAGCATACCGTAGCACCTCCCTATCTCTCTGACCTGCCCATACCCAACTCCTTTGCCCAGCCCATTTCACTCAGCTAAATGGCCCAACCCCTTCACACCAGCACCAGTGGCTGTGCCTTCAAGTCACAGGGCCCTGATTCTCTGGAAATTCCTGCCTCAATCCCTCCACCTTGCACTCCTCAATCTAACCTTCAATCCCATCTCAAAACCTGCCTATGGTCATCGCACCCTTCTTCCTTGCTCAGTGTAAAGCAACTGTACAGGATGTCCACAAAGACCTGTTACCCTCCCCCTTTTGTTTCTACAGCGCACTAACCAACAACTGATAAATGTGAAAGTATACTGATAATTATATTTAATTGTAAAAGTATTTAATTGTATTCAGTTCAGGGTTTAATTGTATTTAGAAGTCTAGAGGATCGGTGTGAGCGCTATCATTTTCATGGCAGATAATTATCCGTCACCATGTTCGGTGTGACATCTTCCATAACATGATAGAGTGATGAGGGAAATGCATCTCTGATGCTAGATTCCAGTAACTTCTCCACAACTGAACTTAAACCGACATGTTTATACAGCAGTTACCTGGTTTTTCCAGGCAGGGCAAAACCTTGGGCAAGTTTCCTTACTCCACACGCCTAATAATAATCCCTCCAAAAACAAAACAATAATAAATTGGTCATTTTCAATCCACGACTGTTTGTGGGACACTGCTGTGTGCAATTGGCTGCCGTGTTTTGTCCACAAATATATGGTCAATTCACTTTACAGTCTATTCTGTGAAGCGCTTTGAGACGTCGAGAAGAAAAGCGCTATATCAAATGCAAGGATTATTATTATTATTCTCCCTCCCTTCTTAAATAACGCAGCGACATTTCCGATTTTCCAATCCATAGCCACCATTCTTAAACCCAGCAATTGGCTCACTTGTACTCAAAGCTGTGTGGTATACTTACTCGGTTGGTGCAAGCAAGGTAGATTTATAACCTGCTGAACTCAGGTAAACCACACTCTACATTGTGTGTTGAGTTTGTACCTACACAGTACAATGAGTGAACCAAAGAAGATGTGTGAAGCAGCTGGGGCCTGTATATATATATATATATATATTATATATAATTAACCAATACGCACACATGTGCTAAATCTAGTCAATGGCAAAAGTACAATCAATTGGAAAGCTACAGTACTTTATTTAGCAGTGAATCACTTTCGGTGATTATTAGATGCTATAGGTGGAATATGAGGAACCCTTTGACCATTGTTACCAAATTTACCCCGTGGCCTTTTGGTAAATTTCCACATGTATGTGGATGATACCCAACTCTTTCTCTCTGCCTCCACCCTCAACTCCAGGACTACTGGTGTCCTGACTGACTGCCTGTCCGACATCAAGTCCTGGATGAGGGAGAACTTTCTCCAACTGAACATCAGCAACACCGAGGCCCTGCTGATTGGCTCGTGCCAGCGCCTCCACACCTCGGGCGCAGCATCAGTATCCATGACTGCACACTCAACCTTCCTAAGCCAGTCAGGAAACTGGGTGCCCTGTTTGACCCTGAACTGTCCTTTCTCCCCCACATCCACGCTATGACCGACACTGCCTACCACCACCTCCGCAACATTGCCAGACTCCGCCACTGACCACCCCTCAGGCTGCCGAAACCGTCACCCACGCATTCGTCACATCAAGGCTCGATTATTGAGACTTCCTCCTCATCAGCCTTCCCAACTCTTCCCTTCGCAAGCTGCAGATCATCCAAAACTCTGCAGCTCACCAGGTTCCTTGACCCCATCCCTCGCACTCTCGCCCGACTCCACTGGCTCCCCATCCTCCAGAGGATCGAATTCAAGATCCTCGTCCTCACTTTCAAGGCCATCCATGGCCTTGCCCCCTCCTATCCCTCTGACCTGCTGACTCCCTACCAACCTGCCCACTCCCTCCGTTCAGCGGGCTTCAGCCTACTCCATGTCTCCCGCCCGACCCGTCCTACCATCGGTGGCCGGGCTATCAGCCTCTCTGCTCCCACACTCTGGAACTCCATCCCACAGTCCCTTGGCCTCGCTTCCTCCCTTGCCTCCTTCAAGGCCGGTCTCAAGACCCTCCTCTTCGATCGTGCCTTCAGTTGCCCTCCCACCTCTCTGCCTTCTCTCACTCCTCCCCCACCCTTCCCCCATGCTCGGGTCCTAACCCCTGACTGTCCAGGACCTTGGGATGTCCTTCCGATGAAAGGCGCTCTATAAATGCAATTTTGTTATTGTTGTTAAATAACCTTTGGGACAAGTGCATGGAACCTTTAAATTTGAACTTTCAAGCATTTTCATCCTAAAGTATAGGGCAAACTTGTTTATGCATTAGTTTTTCCTTCAGCACTTCACTACTTACTGAATTGTTTGATTCACTTGTTATGCTCAAACAGTGTTCTTCCAGAAGCCAGAACACATTTGGTGTCTATCCAAACATTCCTTTCGAATATGGCAGTCTCTGATCTGGATGTGGGTAGGTCACTTGTAAGCACTCTCCTCTATTAGCGGTATCCAAAAGCCAAGCCAAGACCAACAGTGATTTGAATAGGGAATCTGCTAGAAGGATCTGCTAGAGGAGTATGATCTCGTATTGCCTTTTGGTTTATACATTTTGGTCTGATACATATTTTACATTCCATTCTGAAACAAAAAGTTGTAGAATCACACGGCATTGCTAGAAAGCACCATCACTAAATCTTGATCAGAAATTTTCTGGGAAGTGAGGAGGTTCATCTCCCATTACTTTCTATGAAATTTAGTACATGGTCGCTCAAAGATTGCTAAATTTAAACACATCTGATAACATTAAGGTTACGTTCTCATGCTTTGGCTATGTTAACCAACAAGTGGTGCAAAGAGGAGAGGTCTTTCAGGGCAAGTGCTGGCACTGAAAAGGAATGGAAGTTATGGGAAATAAATCTTCTTCCTACCATGATGACACTGCACAAATGTAATGTCAATTGGTAGTAAATGCTGACATAGGTAAATTACTAACTTATCTTGGAAGCATGGGTAATGGGCTCAGTTCTTCATTTCGGAAATTCTGTAGAGGAACTCTTACTATCAAAAAGTTGTAAAGTGTAGTTTTTTTATATAAACACTTAGGAGTATTTTTGAGCAATCTCTTGTAATATTTTCCTGGAGAATTAGCATGTGATGGGATTTTAACTGCAAACTTACCCTTCATTTCAAAGCTGGCATTCAGCACTTTTATGCAGAGCTTGTATCATGTGTATAGCACTTGAACATTGGAAGCTCCTCAAGTTTCAAGCAAGCTGTTTATTATTTGGCATGCAAATTCAACTGATTAACCTTTAAACAAAATCATCTCCTTGTTGAAATGTGTATTTCTATTTATTATTATATATAGTTTATACATGTGGAATCAATTAGATTGTTGCAGCACAAAAATACTCCCAATTGTGAAGGCCAGGTTGATATCAGGAATGAATGCTGGCGTTTGAATAGAGTGACTCATGTTGGTTAAATGAGGAATAGTTTGTTTTATGAATTTAAAAAAATGCGAACTGTGTATTTTATTTGATGAATATAGTGAGAAACCCTTCTGATATGAGCTTGCTTTGCCTTGAAACTGTTTAACATGTTTAATCAATACATTTGTCAAGTAATGTCACTTATTGTCTTTGTACAAAAACATTTGCAGTGTTTATCTTAATTGCATATAGTGTGGACAGTGAAATGCTTACCTGGTATTTTACTGCCATGCATAAATCTCGTGGGTGGTTGAGGGATGGAGCATTTTAGTTTGATAGACTAGTGTGTAGAAGGTGAGGGAAATCCTGTTTTACAGTTCAATGTTAGAATCAGTTAACTAAATCTGGTACTGTGCAAATATACATTTTTGTCTCTTGTGCGTGAATCAGAATCATTCACTGTTTATGGTTTCCTTGAAAGAGGACCCTTTTATTCAATGAATACCATGTGGTCCAAGTCATCATATAAATACCACTGAGTGTGAATGACACTAACTCATTCATTATGGTATTACAATACTGTTTTATCTCAGTGGCTAAAAAGTGTGCAATTCTGTAACCAACCAATTACTTTCATTTAAAAATTACTTGTTAACAAATTATACTTTTTGTGTGATTTCATTTGACCAGGTTTATTATGTGTTTATTACATGTGAGGCATTTCTTTCTGTAAATCTGACATCAGAATAGAATATTGTGAACTTTTTAGGATTATTTTGCAAGAAACCAATTTTAAATGTTTTCTGAGAGAGTCAAACATTTTCTGTAATTGAACTGTTTAGTTGTATTGCGCCCAGAATTGCTTTGAATCTGTTGAATACAAGTAGTGCCTTCGGCCACTGCGCCCCAAAGCTATGGAACTGCCTCCCTCAATGCCTTTGCCCCCTCTTTCCCCATTCCCCATATAGGGATTGCATTGTATTCCAAAGAATCACGTTGATATAACTTGATGTTATTATGATCATTATCCTGACATGTAGCATTCTGCTATATGCAATTTCCTGTTCAATGAATTATTATGTAATGCTTCAGTGTATCCATCAATGTCAAGCTCTAGGAATAATACAAGTATATTAAGTAAAACTGTACTCTTGTGTTAACTGCTACCATTTGAGGCTTCTCCAATAGAAGGAGGGCAAATATTTAGTACAATTTTCTGGAAATATGTTAATATTGTGTAGGCACTTAAACCTACATATTGCATTTGCTAAACAAACCTAAATTTAGTAATAAGAATTTGACTCTGTGCCATCATATTTCAGGCGATTGTATGGCAAAAGGCCAAGGTGTCGGATCACAAAAAGGCCCTGCTAACAGTTCTGGGAACTGCTGTTATGGTCAGCATGGTACCTTTCCAACATCACGAACAAGAGCCAGAGGTCAGTATAAGGTTACAGTGAATATGTTCTGAGGGTGGGGGTGGAGAGAGAAAAAAATTGGTACTCAGCAATTTAATGTGATTAGTTTTCCAAGCACGTCTCTTGTAACCACTTTACAACTGTGACAGTCAACATTATTTTAACTGTTTGAGGCGAAAACGGTTTAATAAACAAAACACATTTTTCTCACATGTGCTGACTACTTTTTTGTTTTTTAAAAAAAAGTGAACGAGTATGAAGCAATTTTTTTAAAAAGCTGCTTATTTAATGTTAATCAACTGTATTTTGGCTGATGTCTTTACCTTTTAGATGAACTGATGTTTACGAGCTCTTCAGGTTTTGTAATTCAGGATTTAAGTTCATTGAACGTTCCGAGATGCTACCCACATGAAGGGCGGACCATAAATGGAAGTTGTGGTGTTGTATTTGTTTTTCATAAAGTATAATTATAACAGCAGCTTTTGATATGTGCTTTATCACGACATTGAGACATCTCAAAGAGCTTCACAGAATATACCATAAAGTGAATTGACTGTATATTTTGTGGGCCAAACGCAGCAGCCAATTGCAGACAGCAGCCAATTGCACACAGCAGCGTCCCTCAAACAGCCATGGATAATGGGATCTATTGTTTGTCGTGTGCAAACCTTTTATGTAAATGGATATCAGCCTCGCTCAGTTGCAACTTTCTCGCCTCTGAGTCAGAATGTCGTCGGTTCAAGACTCATGTTGAGACCTTGAACTCACATAAATCTAGGTTGACACTACAATGCAGTGTTGGGGAATGTCTGCATTGTTGTAAATGCTGTCTTTTGGGTGTGTTGTTAAACCGAAGTCATGTCTACTTGTTCAGGTGAACGTCAATAGAGCCCACGGCACTTTTTAAGAAGAGAAGGGTGTCTTCCTACGTGCTGGCAACGATCCCCCAGATATAAAAAAAAATTGGGTCATTCACCTCATGGCTGTTTGCGGGAAATTGGCTGCCACGTTCACCTAGAAATACAACAACAAGATTACATTTGTATATAGGGCCTTTCACGTCGGGAGGACGACCGTGTACAGCATTTCAGACCCGACTACTCTTTGAAGAAAAACCTTGAAGCAGTTTGAGACATTTCATGGTGATAAAGCATTCTAACAAAGAGTTATCGAAGACACCTTTAATTGGGTAATTGACAACTAAGACAGAGGTTTGGTTGCTAATTATCAGTTTAATGTCTTATCTGAAGGAGAGCATTTCTGATTACGCAGCACTCCTCCTTGGAGCTGGTACTGAATGTTCCACTCTCATCCCTTTATAGTAATTGATGACTGGATGTCAGGTGGGATGAACTCGATAGAGCTGTCCACTGATGGGAATCCCACAGCTCTGTACTGTAGTATTTTATCATTGCCATCAATTTATTAAAATTAAATGCTACGGAAACCGCATGCATTCTGTCCTGCAGCTCAGTAGATAGGTCACTCGCCTCGCAAGTGAGAGACCTGGGTTCTATTCCAGGCAGGGCAAAATATTTGGCAAGTTTCCTTACTCCACACGCCTCTGTTTATCTAGCAGTAAGTAGGAACCTGGTTGTTAGTCGATTGGCAGATCGCTTTTCCGGGGGTAATAATCCCTTCAAAAAAANTAGTAATAATAAATTGGTCACTTCAATACGCGAGTGTTTGTGGGACACTGCTGTGCGTAATTGGCTGCCGCATTTCGCCAACAAAATATACAGTTACTTCACTTTACAGTATATTCTGCGAAGCGCTTTGAAACGTCTCAAAAATCGTGATAAGGCACTATATCAAATGCAAGGATTATTATTTATTGTTATTCAAGATTTTTTTAAAAAAGTGATTCATTTGAAATAGCACAGCCTTCCTTACTCAATTTTTCTTATTTCAACGAGTGATAAAAGTCAAAAAACAGTAACATAATGTAATCAGAGCATTTTGCTTGATAAAGACAGGCACATCCAGGGAGTTGAGTAGTCTGAAGGATTTTGAATACTGTCGGTTACAATTTTTTTTAGTGTTTCTAATAAGGTTTCTCCTTCAACCCTTTCCCCCCTCTCTCCCACACACGCACATGCACGCACATAAACACGTACACACATACATATGCACACTGCCAACAGAAAATCTCTTGGACTGCCAAATGCAAGTATACCTACACAGGAGTCCATTTGCAACCTGGCAGCTTGAAAACAAGGTTATTAGGAACTGACAAATGTGTTCTGACTGTGAAGTGGAAACTTCACTAATTACTAAAATAACTGAAGAAGCAATGCATGCCTGATTTTGTATGCGGTAATTATGTTGGAAAGTTATAAACATTGACCGGTTATTTGCACAGTGTTTTTATGCAAAACATTTTTTGAAAGACTTGACAGCTTTTCAGTCCAGCCTTACCAGTGCATGTGTTAAAAGATATCACTTTGTGAAGTAGTGATTTGTTATGCTGTTCTTTGTCCTTATTTGTTTAAAATGTCTTCTAAAAATACCTTCAAAAAAGGAGATGCTGTTTTGTAAGCAAAATAGATTTCTTAAACTAGGATCTGTAAATATACCATTGATTTTGCTGGAGCATTTAATGGTGTTCATAAAGGTTTCTTGTATGTTATTTGTAGATGGTTATAATTTTGGAGACGCTGAAAATTTGTTATGAAAGATACGAAATGTACTAATCTGCAGTGTAGGCCTGGGAAGTCCCATGATCTATTAATTTGACATGCCCCACACAGCTGTTAGCTTGTAACAATTTTAGGATGTGATCGTCAAATCATGGAAAAAGTTGTATTTCTAGGATGTATTTCACTGGAGGGAATGTGACTTCAATACAGGTCACGTAAAGTTATTATTTTTAGCAATGTTCAGAATCTGGATGAGCTCCAGGTTACTTCCAGCAATTTAGTTTTTGACTAGCTCGTAGGTTAGCAAAAACAAAATATTTGAAACTATGCTTATTTTGCTGCCTTAATTTTTTTTGTTAACAGCTTTATAGGTTTGAGCCACACCAAGGCGTTTTTTTTTTCCTCCTGGATATTAATTCTGGATTAAGTTTGGCATTTAACAGCTCACTAGGGTTCTGTCAAAATATTATACTGTAATTTGATAACAGTACACCACTCAACTGGAAATTGTACAAGTGAAATCAGATTTACACGAGTTGACTTTGCTTATACATTTTACAATACAATAATGTTTTGGCAAAGAGTTTACCTCCGTCAACTAGACGTCTCGACAACGTGATCAGTCACTATCAAAATGCAAGAATTAATATTAATTATTAATTTCACTCACAAATATACAGACAATTCACTTTACAGTACATTATTGTGTATATGAGTCTATTTTCATCTTGTGGAGTGCAGTTCCGAGATGCTACCTCGCGTGAAGGACACTATATAAATGCAAGTTGTTGTTATAGGTTTTTAAAAAAACATGCAACACTGTAATAAACTGCTCAAACGTCAGAAATAGGCCCCATGAAGGCAGTGTAAAGTGATAATTTATAGCTAATGCGATTTGTGCACTGCGGTGCTTTGTACCAACAACAACTTGCATTTTCCAGCGTCCCTCACGCAGAATACCATTGCAGCTTTGGGATTGAAACTTCCTCGTGGCCAATCTTTAGACTTTACAACCTCGCATGCAGTGAGTCTTGTCTACGTTCATACTGTTTCTCTGCGCTGTTTAATAGATGGTTGAGCGGTGACAAGAATGACCCTGTTTGTTTTGCATTTTACAACCAGTAGATAGCTAGAGTACCTCAAAGGACAAGATGAAGATCAGGGGCGGGAGAAGCAGCAGGTCATTCTGAATAAAATGACAATCCAGCTGTTATTTTAGAAATCTTTCACAGTGTATGTAACGGTTGCATTGGTTCATAAAATCTAATTTATCACTTCTGACAGATGTTTTTGTGCTGACCGCCATGTTTACTCAGTAAATAGAGATTGCCTTTACCCTTTGCCTTACATACATTCCAGCAGACAGTCATGCGAGGGAAAAAATTTGGTAGTTACTGCTGGACGAGATAAAGTAGAGTAGTACTGACTCTTATGTGTAGACATAACATTTCCAGATATTGACAACTTGAAACAAAGGCATTTGGGGGGAAACAATTATTGGGGAAAAGATCCAGAAAAACTGAAAATTAAGATTTTTTAAAATATGAAATGAGGTATGAGAAACTTAATTACATAATGCAATATATGCTGACTAGCTCGAATAGCATAGAATACTGGAAAATAGTATGATACGTTTGCATCATCTGAAGGTAGAATAAGGTTTGATAAACTATTGCTATTAGTGTGTACCAGCTCCTTGGGCCGTCCTCCCAACGTGAAAGGTTCTATACAAATGTCATTTTGTATTGTATATATTGATGATCTTGATTTTTCTCCCTTTTCTCTTTGCGGGGTATCCATGCACATTTTCTGGCTACAAGTACAAGTCCCGGTGCCAGTCTAATCCAGGCCGCTGAGAGTTGCTCAGCAGTGGTCTGTGTCACTTGGCCCTGTAGTTGTTTGTTTCTCCTCAGAAGGCGCCTTGTCCCTGCTTAGTCTTGCCATCTCCTAAGGTGCCACAGTGGGATGAGGAACTCGGCTTAGGGGGAGTCCACGAGCAAACAACCTCTCTGCTGTGCATCCCAGCTCCAACATGCTGTGCTACCCTCCTGAACATCATCTTAATGACTGCAATAATTGCCTTGCTATAAGAGTGTTTCTTTTTGGTATTTACAGATATTTCTCAGCGGTTTTCTTCCCAAATCAGGCTCCAACTCTTCCTTGACGAGTCTCACGAGCCCTGACAGAAGTTTTATTTTTGTTAATTCCAGACCTGTTCACCACAAGGAAATATTAAAGGTACACACGTGACTTTAGTGATGTCTGTTTGTTGCAGAGTTTAAGGTGTAAATGTACCTGCAGGGAACTAATGTATTACATTTTATTGCAACTAGATTAGACATCTAACAGTTAACATATGACAAATCTTGGGTTCAAAGAATTACAGTAAATGGTAATTGAAATGCTCTTTTCGATATACCATTTGGTATGACACCTTTCATGTCGGGAGGACATCTCAATACACTTCACTGTAAATTGTATTGAGATGTCCTCCTGATGTCCTCCCGACATGAAAGGCATCATACCATTTTGTTTTGTAGGCAAAATGACCAGGAAATGTCTTTATTGCATGAAACATCCTATATTTTATTGTGTGTATTGTACAAGGTGCAGGCAATAATGAAATCACTAAGTCCCCACCAAGTTTGAAATTAAGTGAATTTGGCTGCTGTTTCCAAGCTAATTATCCAAAGTACTGACCTGCCAGGTTGTGACTTAAGAAAACAATGATTCCTCTGGTAGATTATTCCATATTTGTGCAGCTGACACTTAGGTTTCAGCAGTGAAAGAGAAGCCCTGTGCGCATAGCTGAATTGTATTACATCCGTAATTGTTTTAGCACTTTTCTTCATTTTGTGCCAAAACAGTGGGTGGTGCAATTAAAAAAGACAGTTAATATGTAAGCTGACTCATTCATTACACTGGATCCCGCTGATATAAAAAGATACAAAATTCAATAATTAATGGTTCCAATACGATGTTCGTAGTCAGTGTGGTGAAGTGAAAGTGCTTACTCTTTCCACTCTGCTGCTTCCCATCTTTCAGCCACTGTGTCCCACTCTCGGGAGCGCTCCCTCTCCCTGTATCCCTCAGCCGTGCACCCTCCCTCCCTGCTTTCAGATCCTTTCTAAAAAGACCTGTCTTTGACTGCGCCTTCGGTCATCTCTCCCTTTTAGCCTGCTTAGTCTCCTGCTCTGTCTCTGTGAAGTGCTTTGTGGTCTTTTCCTATGTGAAAGGCTTTGTACAACTACAAGTTATTGTTGTACAAAATTATACCAGATCCCATGCAAAAATAATCTAAAAGTTTTCTTGCTTTTGCAGATGATTCGACAGTATTATGCTGCTCAGTCCCAGAAGGATTCTTCACATATTCGTTATCCAATTTGTTTCCTAAATATTTTGGTTTCAGCTGCTTTTGTAGACGTGAATTTAACACCAGATAAAACACAAATAATGCTTCTCAACAAGGTGAGGTGTTCTTTCATGTTTAAAAAGGCCATGCACTGTAATCAGTTGTTTCACCATATCAATAATACAATGAAACTTTCTGTATTTAACATGTGTTGAATGATTGAAATGTTTAAAGACTCTCCAGTTCTCCCCCAAAATCTTCACCAAATTGTGTTAAATATTAAAGCACCACCACCAAAGAGTAAGGAAGCGAGTCAGGGGAAAAATAGTTTAAGAGCAACATGTAAAATGTTTATAATTCCTCTCCACTTTTTTTTCCACAAACAATATATAAAGCTAGTAAATATCTCCCAGTTTTTTTTTAAAGTTTATTTCAGGCTGGTTTGGAATTGAAGAAATTATCCTCAGTTGTAAAAAATAAACTGTATGTCAGGGGAAGGTAATCTGTTTTTTCATTCTGTGGCTAATATAGTAGTTGGATCAAAGCACTTTTATTTAAAGAGGATGATCAAAACCTGTACTATAACCAAATTGTTGCAATGATTTATCTGCCACCAGGAAGCCATCTTATCTGCTATCGAAAAGATATTGATTTCAATATATGGGACACTTCCTACAACAATGGCTGGGGAACCATCTTCTGAATGTGCAAACAAAATTGAACAGCTTAGCAGTGATATGCTAAGTGACTGTCGTACCATACCATTATCGGAGACTTCTCAAGTCACAGAAGCAACAATTCCTTGTTCTAAAACAAAAGAGGTTTCTGGTGATTTGGGTAAAGAAGTGAATGCGGTCAGTAATGTTGCTCTGATTGAATCAAGTGAAAAGTCTCATAAACCTGGGGACAAGCCTTTGTGTAACATTCTAGAATTGGATTCAACACTTGCACTAAATAATAATAGTATTTTTTCAAAGCCTCGAGATGCTACTGTCATGGACATTTGTTTTGAAAATGCTAATAATCTAAGCCTTTCACTTGAGACATTAAAGGAAGCACAGAAATCCATTCAAATTGAGCAAGACACCGTTGAAATGAGTGCTGAGAGCTGGAGCATGGGGCATGGAGTGAAAGACTCTGCTGGACAAATAATTGAACCTGTAAAGATCTTAATACCTGGCAAGATTGGAGGTCAAAACCAAACAATCTGTGACAAAGATACACAGCAGACTCCAACCGATACTAGCCCAAGCAAATATCAGAGTAAAAGTTCTTCCAATGTAGTGCAGGATAAAACTGGGCAGATTACACTATACGACTTGATCAGCAATCACACAATAAGAAAGGCTTTGTCACCCTCTGCCCTTTTCATGCAAGAAACTCGGCTAAAACTGCTAGCAGAGAACCCAAAGACCAGTCTACAAGATATCAGCGTGGAACTTGAAGATATGTGGAAAAATCTGAATGAAGAAGAGAAAAAGAAGTAAGTTTTCAGTTCCAACCTTTTAATCACACAACCCAGTAGTTTCCATTCTATGTGACTCATGGTGTGTTCTTTGCAGTGAAGAAGTCCCATTACTTCATGAAATATTGAGCCCAAAATTATTTTTGGCATTTCAGAATGCCACGCAAGTCTCCATCATTGATGTTTTATGTGCTGCATCTCCAGATTCCTGCAATTAATTACTTTGCTGTTCTTTTCCATTTAGTTTTTCCCTTCAAACATATTTTAATGGAGAGCGATGATGAACTTTGAAGAGAAGTGAGTTTCTCCCAGTGTCTTGGCCAACAATCCACCAAAATAAAACTGGTCGCTCATTCCATGGACTGTTTGTGGGACATTACTGTGCGTAACTGGCTGTCGCATTTCCCCCACAAAATACACAGTCAATCCATTTTCAGTATATCGTGTGAAGCACTTTGAGACATCACAACGATGTGATAAGGCGCTATAGCAAATGCAAGGATTATTATTAACACTGGAAACATAAGTGAGAAAGGTAGTACAGACTTTTGTCGGAATCGTTTTGGAGGTCAGGAAGAACTACCTTGTATAATAGTGTACCTGGCTTGACTGAATCAGCAGGTTTAAAAATGAAGGTACAATTTCAGACACTGGAGATATCATCTTAGTATAAGAAAAGATGTCTGTTATGGAGTAAGTGTTCACTGTAAGTTTATAAAGTACTTCCCCACATATCAGTGATTCACAAATATAGTATTTATTGACCACTGAAAGTTATTTCTGTGAGCAGGAAAACTGTTTTCCAGATGACAGAATCTTATCTGAGTCCTGTAGCTCAGTGGTTAGAGCACTCGCTTTGCAAGCGAGTGACCTGAGTTCAATTCCAGGCAGAGGGCGAAACCTTGGGCAAGTTTCCTTACTCCACACAGAGCCTAATAATAATCCCTCCAAAACCAAAAACAATAATAAATTGGTCATTTTCAATCTACGACTGTTTGTGGGACATTGCTGTGCGCAATTGGCTGCCGCGTTCGCCCACAAATATGCAGTCAATTCACTTTACAGTGTGTTCTGTGAAGCGCTTTGGGACGTCCTTCTGACGTGAAAAGCGCTATATCAAATGCAAGGATTATTATTATCAGCCAGCTATTTATTTCTGAACCTGAATTAGATTGTTCTACCAGTTTGCTCCACATATGTTACCCTGGATTTTAAAAGGCTAACATGTTTGCAGTACTGTTGTCTTCCACAAGATAGCTTTCATTCATCTTGCTTGTGACCATGTTTATTTAACCTTGCAGATGATACATTTCGAAGGGTCTCAATTTACTTTGTTTTCTAGAAGAGTACAAGTATACTGGAGCAATAATCTAGGCAAGGTACCTTATCACCCTTATTTTTATGTTATAATCCCAGTTGCATCAAACTATCCAAATCGTTTTCCAGAGATTTTGAACTTCCAGTTAGATGGTGCAGTTGTTATTGACATCAATTACCATTTGTTATTGATATTTTTGATAACTATTAATATGTACATCTTAATGGTTAATTGAACACTTGATATATATCCTAATAGTGAATCTTTCTGAAATGAGATCCACTCCATCCTCTTTTCAGATGAGGATATTTGTAGAACCATCGTATAACTTTACAGCAATATACAGCAATAAAGACTGGGAAACATTCCAGCTTCACCCCTGGCCTTTGCTGAATTGGCTGATCTCATTTAGAGGTGGCGGGAAGGTGCCAGTTCATCTCAACTAGAAAGGTGAAGAATAAACCAGTGTTTTTGTCTTCACACTGTCTGTTGTATAATACACATATGCAGACAGTGCCTTGATCTGTGATTCTCCTTCATTTGAGCACCTCATCTCACATTTAAAGAATGTGTGATGTACAAGAGACTTCCTGGCTCCCCCACCCATGAAACTGTTTTCCAGTTTGATACACCATCTTTGGAGGGCTGCACTAAATTAGATTGAATTTAGATATTTTGTTCCACTCTCTGTTTGGAGAGAACTAATGGAAGTTGAATGTCACATCATGTTTGCTGTTGGGAAGGAGAGGAACTATTGCGTTGGATACCGTATAAGCATCTGAGCTGCATACTGTCTTCTATGTCAACATGGAAATTGATTTTTTTCCAATCATCCCATCCTTTTCTGTTCATCACTCCCATATTGCAGTATCATTTTGCTCCACCAAGAAACGCAAGGTTATATATACAACTGGTCTTCCTTAAAATTCCAAGAAGAACACCACAATGTCTTGGTGCCAGAGGAAGATGACTGAAGGTTTTCTGACACTTGGTTCAATTTACTTTGTGTGTCGTGCTGTGCTGCCAGTTTGCCTGTGGTGACTATAGGGGAGCCTGCAGTGCCTTCAGCTGTACCCCTGGCTGAGGTAAATGAATGGGGGTTGGGGGGATAATTAGTATAAGGTCCAGAGGTGACCACACCAAAGACTTGCATAATCCAAAAAGAAGCAGACTGTTTAATTGGTAACAGTACATAACTCAGTGGTCAGGTCAAAGCTGTAACTCTGTTAAAGGATTAAGTTTCTGTTGAAGTGAATTTTCCCCTCCAGCTGTACAGGTAGCAGATGGTTTCTATCTCAATAGTTATAGTTGAAGCAGTCCCTCCACCACTTCTTCGATATGATTTATTACTTGTCCCAGGGACCCACTTAGATTCAATAGACTAAACTGAATAAAGGTACCATATGTGAATTCAGTAAATGATAATTAGTTACAACTGGTGAAGAAAAATCCATGTTTTTTGCCAACATATTTTCCACTATATCTGCACTTAATTAACTTTGAATGTTCGAAATAAGAACGATTAGTTCTCAGTACATCACAGGAAATGGTAAATTGTGCTTCACAACAATATATATTTCCTTAATAGGAGAGAATTTTTTACAATTAAATTTGCTGTGTAACCATGTTGTAATGTTTTTCTTAAAGTTACAATATAGGTGCTGTGTCAAAGTTTAATGAATTCCAGGTGTTAAGATCATTAGCCTTGTGTGTTTTTTTGACAACAGTTCTTTGCAGGTTCAAGCTAATCATTGGAGAATTTCAGTACATCAACATGGGGGGAAGAAAGCAAGCCTGACTCCAGACTCTAATAGTTACATTTTAACTAGAGCTTCAAACTTCATTTTTAATTGCCATTTTTTAATTTTCCAAACATATTATGGAAACATTTTCACGTACAAATCCTGAGATGGTCATGGCCTTCATGGGATTTCCATGCTTTTTCTCAGAACACTGATGTGAGTGAAAATATGTGCTGGACTCTCCTGAGTCTGAAAGACTGGTTGTCCAGCGCCTTGGGATGTCCTCCTGACCTGATGGACGCTATCCGAATATAGTTTTTGTTGTTGAGCCCACTGCTTGTTTGAATCTTGACTGAATGTATTCTTTCATTATTAATGTTTGCAGTTCTTCCTTCCTTCAAAGGTCTTTCTCAACTTGTTTTACAATCCTGTTGAATTCACACTTATTATTTTCAATAAAAGTGCTGAACTAAGTCCCCACCACTTATGCATCATCCAACTCCAAATTATTGGTACATTATGTTCATAAATTAATATCCCATTAGCCCCTCTCAATAATCCTATCTGAATACACTCACTTGACTGAAAGTAAACTCTAGCAGCAGATGCTTAATCATTTCTTATTAAAAACAGGAATGTTGAGAATATTTTTCTACCTCCTGCTAAAATTCAATTAAATCAAATTGAAAAAGTTAAAGCCCAATTAATATTTTTTTACTGGTTTCACAAGACCTTGTGCGAAATAGGTTTAACTATTTTTTGTTCTATATCCATGTGAGTATCTTAAGAAGGCCTTCATGGAGTTGTATTTCCATTTTTTTTAGTTTTTAAATAACAGCAATTTTTTTCTTTAGGTTTGAGGAGAAAGCGGTAAAAGATCTGGATCGCTACAATTCACAGCTGAAGAGAGTGCAAACATCTCATCAAGGAGAGAAACAACAACCTAAATTGAACTCAGTAACAAAATTTGTTCAGAAACACAAACGTAGAGCACCACTCTCAAACCAGCAAATCTTAGATAAACTCTTTGAGTCACAAACTCAGAAGAAAACAGCCTTGGAGCCATCTCGTAAAACAGTTGAAGTTCCGTTTTCTTTAAGCTCTTTGAAAACACAACTCCAACAACTTTCTAAAAGCTTTGATTCAGGTGGTGAAAGACTTCAGCTCATCAATCGCCTGTCCTGCTACAATGGATGGGTTATTGCCTCTGGAAGGAAACTGATGTTGTTAAATCCATTTCGGGTGGAGGAGGCTTTGCTGTACAGAAGACTGATGGAGAACCACATCCTTCCCACACAGACACTTGATACACCAATATCTCTAAGTAACAGGTACTGTGAAAGTAATAGAAAAATGTTGAATGGGCAATAGATCCCACAGCTTTTTAGTATTAACAAACTTGAAAATTCAGTCTCAGTGCAATAAATATTTCTAATACATTTTACAGTTCCATTAAGCTCTCTTTTGCCAGCTCAATTATGATTTTTGTGTTTAAGTTGTTAAAACAACATTTTAACTATTCCCTCCTGCATACATTGGTTGTACTTCAGAAAAAATAGAAAGATAATTACTTTACATCTGTGCTTTTACTGTTAAATTCACAAGGCAGCAAGGTACCGGGGAATATCTCTATGATGCCAAGAACCAATGAATTCATCCAATGATTAATTGTTCCAGTTCACGTAAAGAATTAACAACTCTGACTTGCTCCCTCCCTTACCTGGTTCAAGGCCCTTCTGAAGACCTATTTCTGACCGCACTTTCTGTCCTCTTTCCCCTCCCTATCGTCTTCAGCTCCCACCTCGCAGTTCGGGTACCCGGCCATTAATTTAAGAGGTTTGGGATGTCCTACAGATGTGAAAGGTGCTGTAAATATAAATTTGCATTGTATAATATCAAAATATTCTTCAACTCAGATTTTCTTTCGGGGTCTGTGGTTTATGTTTTGATCACACTTATTTATTTACTTCATTCCATTGTCATTCATTCAGTAATCAAAGGAAACGTGCAACAAGTATAGTCATACTTCTATTTATAAGAGCTGGTACAAGGAGGTATGTGCGAGGCATTGGACCCGAGGGTGGCATCCAACTAACAAAGAATTTACAAAGGATTTTAGGAGGAACTACTTACTATCTGATTCAACCACTCGGCCCAACCAGCCTGTGCCAGTGTTTATACTCCACACGAGTCTCCACCTATTCCTCCCATACCTTTCTGTTCTTCTCTCCCTCACGTGATGGTCTAGTTTCCTTTTGAATGTATCTCCGCTATCTGATTCAACCACCGCTTCAGGCAGCAAGTTCCACAATCTCACTACCATCTGCATCAAGTAGTTCCTCCTAAAATCCTCTGTGTGAAGCAGTTCCTCCTGAACCTGTGAAAGCATTCAACCATTGTGAGGTTGTGAACTTAACCTATTTGTCTGATTAATTACAGCCTGCTTGGTGGACCCCAGTACATAGATCGTCTCTGTAAAATGCAAAAGGAATGCTCAGAGTTGAATGGGGTGGTTTCTTTTACAGATCCCAGGCTTGTATTCAATGGCTTTAAGATACAGCTAATACCAGGTATGTTATAGGCAGAGATGTAACTGTTTTGTAACAGCTTAAAAATATAACCCTACTCATAAAATTGAACGTTTCAACAACATTAAGTTTGAGGAAAGTTAACTTCTCTTTATCCCCAAGGGCTATATAGTATTTGTCATTCCAGTTTTATTTATTGCCGTGAACTTTAAAGACGTTGTATTTAATTATTGTTCAATGCAGATTTTAAGAATCTAACTAGCACATCTGACACTTTTCCCTTCTTAATATTGCTGGAAGCAAAGTGATAACCCTTCCAACAATACACTGATGTGAACAAGGAAGTCTGATGTATATTTTCCACTCCTAATCACATTGGCTAAGTTCTGAGGAAAGTTCTAAGCACTCTCTTAGATTTGAGCTCGGAACTCCAGTACTCTTCTGTAGTGTTATTAAAGCACTCAGTGCACGACAGTTTTTTTAATTAAAAAAATAGCAAAAGACTGCCAAAAGACTTGACATTACTTTAGAGCAGAACCTGAATTGATTCACAACCACTGCTGCATTTATACTTCAGGGGCGCTAATTAGTCTGCTCCTGAGACCATCTTTTCAACTTGGTCTCGACTGCCAAGCCTGGCTCCAACATGATTCACTATGGGATCAGGCTGCTTAACCCCAATTTGTGCTGCGCTTTTCAAGACAATTTGCTGCAAAATGCTGTTTAATCACAACATAAGAAAGGCTTTATCCGAGAGAAATCACTGAATTTTTAAAGTTCATTTTAAAGGGCTTATTTTTGGCCTGTTTAAAGCAGAGTTAATTTCGATGATAGCTGGTGGACAATATAGGTTTTTTTTATTTCAGTATGTTTGTGTACAGCAAATCCAATAGATTATTTGCATGTTTGGCCTCTTATGTGGATTTTAAAAACAATTTTGATTTGGGATATAGAAATTACACAACAAAAAAGAGGCCACTTGACCCATCTAGTCTATGCTGTACAAACAATTCCATTGCAGCTAATTACTCTAATCCCAATTTTCTGCTCCCTCCACGTAACTTTTTTATGTATTGTTTCTATTTGTATGTTTATCCAAGTCTCCGTTAAACTTTATGATCTTCACTTCAGCAACTACGTGTGATAAAGCAGCGCCTTGGGACGTCCTCCCGATGTGAAAGGCGCTCTATAAATGAAATGTTGTTGTTGCCTCTGACAAACCTCTGCGGGAAAAACATTTTTGTAAAACCTCCTCATCAACTCTTCCAGTTATGCTCCTGATCTTACGCCCCTAGTTACTGACTTAGTAAGAAGAAGGAATAATCATGCACTATTTATCCTCTCAAAGCCTTTCAGAATTTTGACGACCTCTATTAGATCCCCTCTTAACCTTCTCTGTTCTTTAGTGCTGAGAAAGCCCACTTCAAGTTGTCTTAATTAATATTGATGAGATTAACACATTTATTTTCGCCATAATAGTCTTTAGTATATATTCTTCCTTCCCCCTCTCCTCCAAACCGGTGTAACTGAAAGGTTACTTTAGCCTGTTAAACTATATTTAAGCCATATGTACTAAAAAAAAGCTTTGAGGTGTAAAGGCTCACTGACATGACCTCTTTGCTGGTAAATGCAGTTTTTGGGTCAGCAGGAATCTATACATAATCATCCATAAAACATACAAAATGTGTCAGAGATAAGGCTTTCCACCCAATAATAGCAATAAATTATTCTGACAGATTTGCTGTGTCAGTAACTGGTCAGTGCAAGAAAGAGCACGAGTGTTTTTGCAGGCACACCTTCCTCACATGGAAAACATTTTAAAGGTCTAACCTTTGTAGCAGATTTGCGGTGACAGCACATCAAACCAGAGCTATGCACCTGGGGGGAAAAAGTTGAATTTGGCCTTTGGCACAAGCAGAAACAGTTCCATTTACGAAACTGCTTTCCATTAATTCTCCCCGTGCCAAATGGTTGAATGTTGAAATATTTCAGTTTTCTCATTTGCTGGTATTTTAGAACCCGCATAGGTTTTGAGAGGTTTCATGGGGAGTTTTTGTTAGATGTTTATTATAAGCAGAGTACAGTAAAAATTGCTTGATGTAATATAGTGACCAAAAGATAAGCTTCAGCTGGTTTGCCCTACAATTGATATTTGGCTATTCAAGAACTGAAGATGTAATTGATGCCTATCCCCGTTTCCATTAGTTTACTGTTGACTAATTTAATTGATCCCATGTAATCTCACTTAAGCCTCTGCAATCTTTCAAGTAAGCTTGATTTTTGAAATTGCTTATTTAAACCCACAATTTTGTAAACAATGCTGAACGGTGCCCAAACACAAAGCAAGTGCTCCTGGTATACATTATAGAATTAGGATTTGAAGTTCCAATTAGGAAACCTGAACTAGAATCTTATTCTTGATTCACGTGTTCAATGAAAACTTTGATGAGATGGATGGAGGGATGGAAGGAAGGAAAGGCTCATTTATATCTTACAGTGATGAGTGTACTTCCTGGTGAGTTGATGAGGAACATCACTGACAATGGAGATGTCTGGATCTTGGACGATCCTATCCCTCTACTAACAAAGGGGATTAAAGAGGCATTAAAAGGAGTAATAATCGTAATCCTGGCATTTGATATAACGCCTATAAACATAAAAATGTCACAGGTAATCTCACAATGTTATCTATATTTAGGTGAATGAGAGGAAAAAATGGGAAATTACTATAGTATTGTTAATCTTTCTCCCACTTGATTTATTTTGAAAGAAATGAAAACAAAAGAGTGCCAGTTTCTGCCATTGCGGATTGAATTTTCCTCGGGACTGTATTTTGGCATTTAATAAATGTTTTAGAGTTGTGGAAGCTCTGTTACTAATCCTGGGAGCTTTTCTGCAACAGAGAAATGATTTTAAACATGTTTTGTGTACTGAAGTATAAATCTTTCTAATGAGTGTGGATTTTCAATGGGTAGAACTGGAGAATATTTCCACTTGAGAGTGCTGAAGTTTAAAACTGAATGCATATTTCCAAAGAACGGGTACTGTGCAAAGATTTATTTTCTCCTTGTTGAGCTGATGGCTTCTCAGTGTCCTTGCCAAGAAGTTCTCCTAACATATATGTGCAATTCAGCAATACGTCACTCACACATTCCACTGGGGCTTGCTCCTTGTACAGGGTGATGGCAGGCATTGACCCTGGATGAAATTTGTTATTAAACATATTTGACAACTGATTCCTTTTCTTGGGGAAAGACACACTGTCTTGTTTAAATCTGCTTAGCACTGCCATCCCCGAGAGGTTGCCTAATGTCACTCAGGCCATGTGGGAATTGTTAACACAAGGAGCAAGTCACTGCCTGAAGCAACAGTTGATAAACCTTGCAAAGGTTTGCAGCTGTAGTTAACTTCGGCTGAAATAGCTTTAGCACTTCAATTTCAAAACAGAGCTCATTTGTATTTGTCAGTTCTTTTGCAATACACGAAAAGTTTGAAGCTGTTGTTTCATTTGGTGCTGTATTGAAGTCTTTAATTATCAGTCATAGTTTTTGCATTTGTCCACTTATTTAATTGACTGGAAACGATGCAAACAATATTAGATATGATCTTAATATTGAAATTTACCAAATCTAGAACTGTTTTTCTCTCTTTTTGTGATTAGGTGCTTCAACAGCAGAACAGCACTTGCATATCCAGGAAATGGCCAGGTGTTTACCCTATTATGGTGTGTCAGATTTACAAGAAATTCTACGTGCGGTTTTAACTAAAAATGCTCAGAGAGTACATCAGTGCAGACCTCTAAAAGTTGTAAATTATTTGGAGGTAAGACATGTGCAGGGGTGGTGGGGGGTATTGCAATAAGATAGCAGGTGATCTTAGTCAAAGTCAAAAGGCTTCATAATAAAATGCTGATTGCATCGGACCAGCAGAAATTCTGGTCTTAAACTGGTTTTGTTTTGCACCAAATGAATGCAGACACAATTAGACTTTAGATGGATATGTTTTTGTAATATTTACCAATGTGTGCTTTTTATGATTAATTATTTTTCTTATTCTCGTGTAATGCCTCCTTTCGATGACTCCAATTAGACTGATTGGTGGGGAAGGTGTCATTGATAGGCCCAGTAATGTTGCAATATAACTGGCAACTGGGGAAGTTCTCACAAGTAATGTCTTAATCGCTTTATCCGCGCCCTCCTCCCCCCATCTCGGAAGGTGGGAAAAAGGAATGTATTATTTTCCATCAGTGCCTCCTTAAGCAAAGTAGAGAATTTCAGGCACAAACTTCAGTATGAATGCAAACAGTATAACATGTGATCTTATATCTTAAGATATGATTTTTTTTTAGCATGAGGTCTAATTTGGGATGTTTGCAAACCGCATTGGTTGTGTAAATGGTTTTCGAAAGTGCTCTGGGACCCTACTCTGCATGAGAGGCGCTATGTAAGTGCAAGTTGTTGTTGATGTTGTTGAATATCGACGTATTGCCAAACTCGTGGCAACATTCCTGACTGGTGAAATGTGAAACTCTTGTCGTCAACATCTGTAAAAAGGGAGATGAGCAAAACGCCGACATTTCCTACTAACATTTGTTTGTTCACCAGCCTTTCTTCGGACTTTGCCAGTTTAGGATTTGTGCAACGGCAAATTTCACAATGCAATTAACACGACTAATCTGGTATATTGTAAATTATATCCTCCATCCTGACCTATTAACCTGGTACCTGGCTGGCTTAAATGTTTTAATAACTTACAAGACACAAAATGAATTGCATGGTTCATTTCTCCCAAGTTGTAGGGGTGGTGTTTTTCTAATGTTCTGCATGCTGATAGTATTCATTACGGTTGTCTGGTAAGTTACAGGGCAGAATTTATTTGCTTGACAAAGGAGTAGGGAGGGGGGAGGCGGGGTGAGGAGGAAGAGTCCGTTCATGCTAAAACTCGTCTACTTGTTTGTAAGTGCATTTTAGTAAGATTGTGGTAAACCTTAGTGTCTTAAAACTCCCATAATTTCAAAAAGGAACACTTTGGTGAATTTTTGCCTGAAGGTGACACTACGCATAACCAATTTGTGATTTCAACAGGGATTTCCTAACTTGATTTACATATGCAGTGCTCGAGACTGGAGTGAACTGAATTGCCTTCCATTCTCCACCCCCAGAACAGTGACGTGCAATTGGTTCCATTTGTGACTGCCAGTAGTGCAGCATCTGGAATGGGAATTTTAGGCTCTATTTATTTTTATTTTTTGGCAGATGTTTGCTTTTCCACTTTCAACGGCCATTTTTCTGAGAATTCTTTTAAGTAGGAAAGGGAACGTTTGCGCAATCTCGGCGTCATGTCACTAGTTTGTGTTCTTGGAAATAACTCCAGTACTAGAATCATGTATCTGATATTAAAGGTACTGTATCTCAATTTTAATAGATATGTTGTTCCTTTCTTTTCCCTAATATTCCCTACTTAACAGCTCCACTATTCCTGCACTGTGGCTACGCAGAAGGGAAAAAGTCTTTGTCTTTGTTCAGTCCCTGCTTGTGTTGAGTTAGGCAGTCTCAACCAAACAATATACTCGGCAAGGACTTTTGGCATTGCTGATTCTGGGAGATGGGGAGGACATATTTGCCAGGATTCCTGCCCCAGTTTATTATCCAGTGTGGTTTGCTGGAAGTGAATGTGCTTGTACTGTCTGCAAGAGCTCTATCCTTCTCCCCTCTCCCCCCCAATGATACCCAGTGGTAGCCCCTTACACAGAGAATGGCTGCTTGGACAAGCTATGAGAGAGCTGCTAGCATTTGTGGAACTGTGTCCCAGCATTGACTCAGTCATCAAGAGAATGGTTGAAAGAGGAGAATATAGGAGGCAATGAATAACAAGATATGTCCAGATTTTGTTTTGATGGAAAAATCAAATAACGGTGACTAAGGAACTACTATCCATTGGAGCAAATGCAAAAAATCTTCAGGAAAATATTGACTTCTTCCAAGTACAGGCTGCCAACCACTCATAATTTTCTACAGATTTTATATTGATGATAATTTCAGAACTGTGCCAATGATCAGTGCTTTATCCACTCATGTACACCAAGGGAAAAACCTAGTCAATGTCAAGCCACAAAGTGACTTGATTTGCATTTTACTAGGGTGGAAAAAAGGCTGGCTTTACTGTGAAAAGATTGGTATATCTAAGCTAACCCATAGATTACCAAGGTCTACAGGAACATCCATTGCTATGAGCCATAGTTGGCTTCATTTTTAGTTCACAAGATTTGTCCAAATGTCAAAGGTCCTTTGGCCCATCTGAGCTCATCTTTCCAGAACACCCACCCTACAGCATCCAGCTGTTTCTTAAATGAGTCTAGTGTCCTGGCCTCAATCACCTTTCTTAACAACCTGTTCCAGTTATTAATTACTTTCTGGGTAAAGAAAAACATCATAATATTGGTCATGAAGCTGCCCTTTGCAACTCTAATCATATGTCCTTTTGTTCTACTGTCTTGGTACATACCAAAGTATTGTTCTTGGTTTACTTTTTCAATCCCATCTAAAATAGAATCAGTCATGCAATGATACAAAAGGCTGTACAATTGCAGCATTAAAATTACTGAAACACACTAATATTTAACCTGACCCAGTAAAACAGATGTAAAGTTTTTTTTATTAATGTTATTTATTAAGTTTAGCGTTAGGTAATTTTAGTGCATTTTTTAAACTCATTTTTATTCTCTCTTTCCTATTTTTTATTATTTTGTTTGCTGTTTAAATTTTCTATCTTTGAAACCAATCTTTCTTCCATTTTGTTAATACAAGTTCAAAACAAGTCTGTCAGACTGCTATTGCAGCCAATCAAAAGCTTAAAAAGTCGATAATTCAGAAGTTACTGAAATGGTAAATCTGACTGGGAATTTGGAGAAGTGAGAGTGGGTGTGGGCTACAATTTTAAACGCACGTCGATGGGTCTCAGATGTAAACCCCATCCTGAAGCTATCTGACGCATTGATAATGTAGTGTGAATGATCTTTTGCTTGCCTTAAAAATTCCTAGTTATTTTTCGCCAGTGATAATATTTGTGTGCTCATGTGCCTCCTATGTAATCTAGCACCTTCCACCCTGAAGATGCTCAAGTTTTCACAACTGAGGTCAATTTCAGGAATGCCTGGTTTGTATACTTGTGCTCCTGACCTCTGCTCTTTGCCCTCCGTGTTCCTGCCAATCACAGAGCCAGAATCCAGGGGCAAAGAGCAGAGACTGGTAGCTTGAGTGCAACCTTCCTAATCTGCAGTCGAGCTCTGTTGAGATAAAATAATTATAAGTATCTTCACAATGGATGAAGCTCGAGAGTACATTTGTTAATTAGTAGATGTCCTTATCTTCTGTCTCTATGTCAGGTGTGGCGAGGGAAGAGGTTATTTGGTGATCACTGTGTGGCACTGCAGCTGTCTTAAGTTTGGTGATTCTTGTAACGTTGTTGTGATTGGCATAGTTAAATGTTCACATTTATACTTCCTGATCTCTTCCCCGACACGTGAAGTGTTAAGTAATGGATTGGTGCTTCCCTACAAGGAAATAAATTTAGAGGGAGACTTGCCCTGGGCTGCTTCATATCCCTTTTAGTGAACCATTACAGCATTTTATTGCTTTGGCAGAGGCCTTAGAGCAGATTGCCTGTGATCTCAATACTTTATGCCTAAAGCCCTAAAGGTAATCCAGAGTAGCTCTAGATGGACTATAGAGTCAAACCTGTTTTCAGCAACTACTTGGGACTGGACCTTTATTTAAGTGACCTTTATGTAACGGTGGCCTCTGAGTAAGGATTCATTGATATGTGTAGAATTTTTAAGTGTATAAGTATTTAAGAAAATACAGTGTACATACAAACCCATAAATGAAACTATAGGTAGTTTTTAATAAATTAGATTAATTTACTGCACTAATTAATTTGTCAGTGTATGCCAACATCAAATGCATAGTAATATTGCAGAGAGGGATATTCTGGTTAATTTTACACAAACAAAAGCCAACTGCAAAATCGCTTCTCCATTTCTCAGATTCCATTTTCTCTCATTTGCAAATCATGTAAATGGCTAGAGGTTCCCTTGAACCACACTGAATCCTTCCCCATCTGTTATTATCTGCCACCAAACTCAACTGTTCATTTGTACACGAGTTAGAGCCCATGGGTCATCTTTAAAAATACTCCACATAGGTTTTCTAAAAAAANTATTTTACTGAATATCATTCAAAGTAATGATCTCACTGATGAGGCAGGAAGCTGTGGGTAGCACATGGGCTGCTCAGTACGGAATTGGTAAATGTTCTAGGAGTCTAGTGGGAGTCTACATGTGGACTGGCAGAAATTTGAAAAGCATTACCTGTACTGTATTCACTTAGAACTGACCGATGAAAAGGAATGTCTGAACATCCGACAGGGCTAAAATAAACTGGTTGCATCGGACAGGTGGTTGCTGAATAAAGGTGGTTTATTTTGGAAAATCGGTTGGGATTGTTCTGGGGTAGTTGTTGACAACAGATGGTGGCTGAATAGAAGTGGTTGCTTTAACTGGTTTGACTGTTTATGCATCCTGTACTTCTCCACTTTCAACCCTAAATGCATCCGCTTCCAGTTGATTCCAGCAGCACAGATCATTGACCACATGATTGTCTCTATTAATATGCATATAACTCTCGGTCCTCTGCCTCAAAAGAAAAGTGTGGCTGGGAGTGGGGGCGGAGAATAACGTTTCTTTTTTTTCCATTTTGTAAGCAAACGTGTCTCAAGGTGCCAATAAAACTCAGTACAAAAAACAAGTGATTCACATTGGAGTAATTATAATTGTAGGTAAAGACAAACTAAGATTTGACTTACTAAGTTTCTTTCATGTTTGCACATAGGGAGAGGCTGTTCGTCTGATTCGACAGCTACCTCTGCATCTCTCGAGAGAAGACATTGAGGACATGCTCGTCAGGATGCAGCAGCAGCTGGAAAAAGAATGTAATACATGTATTCACGGTCGCCCATTTATACACCATTTAGCAGATTTACCAGAACCGGAGTGATAAGCGTACAATGCAGAAGAACTAAACTGATGTTGATTGTGGTAACCAGGAAGCTATATAACAAGGCCATCACTGAAATCTTTGAATGTAAGCGAGAAGCCTAATGTGTGGAAAAGCTAGTATGGTCTGAGCAGTATTTCATTCATAATATTGTTTTGTGAAAAATTAAAATATTTTGTTTTTGGAATTATGTGCAACTTTTTTTTTGCCTGAATTCAACCAAAACACAGCACTACCACAATTGCATATTCTACAGTGTGGCAACTATATAGGTATGTTTCCCCCTCCACCTCCAAGTGTTTCATCATTCCATCTGGTTAAGTACCCCGTTGCAATGAAATTTCAATTCGGCATTACACTTTTGGCAATGTCAGCTGTTAATGAGATTTCCTTATTATAATTACGTAACTCTGGCTGGCAATTCAACTTGGAGATCTCGCACCCAGGGTTCTTACTTTTGCTTGCTCTGTTTGCAACACAGGTAGTTCTACAGGTGACCAAAAAGTTGTGATGCCACCCTCTTATCTAAAAAATAACTCCAAATATCATCATTCCTTCAAGACTTATTAAACATTATAATAGTATCATGACTTTTTGGTCATTTTGTATAGCCACATTGTTGAATGCAGTAGAATTTAATTGCTATCCCCACCATTTGTAAGAACACATCATTGGCTGGCCCAACTGTTGGTAATTTTTTTAAATTTCTGTTTTCTCAAGGTTAATGTAGAAAGCTGTTACTATTCTAGCTTATCAATTGCAACCTAATCATCTGTTATTGAATTAATAAGTTATTTTCTATTTCAACTCTGTGTTCAACACTTTCTCTCTCAATTTAGGTTTGCATTCCACTATTGACATCCCTCATCCTAAGCATTTTCAATCCTTTTTGTGAATGAATCACTATATTGGGTAATAATGGTTTGTTCTGCTTGTTGATTCCTGTTTGTAAGATGATGTGCCAGTTTAGCTTTCTGATAGCCAGCCCATGTATTTTCAGGTCATTTACTTAATGTTTGATACTGCTAACTTGTATACAACTTCAGTTTGATTTTATTCCCTTTATAATTTTAAATGCAGTGAAAATCTTTTCTGAAAATTATTATTTCATTGTATTGCTTGTATTTGTTGCATTGCACTAAGAGGTTTCAGTTACCGTTAAACTATCCCTTTGCACTACTTCCTTCTCATTGCATTCTGCAAGGATTTCTCTTATTTCAACAGTTGAACAAATATTTATTGTACTATTTGTCTGTTGCAGATTTACACGCACAAAAAAGCATGATAGACAATCAATGCAGTTCCCCAGTCAATGAATACAAATAAGTTGAATTTGCCTCCAATAGACTTCCTGGCAAATGTTAGATATCCAGTTTACAATTTCATCATTGAATCTTTTTCACATTGATAAAAATGAGAATAAAGCTTGTGAAATTCCCATTGCTTCTTCCTCTAAAGTATTTATGTTAATCAGCTTAGGTTTCTTTTCATAGTAAATGTTCATCCAGCATTATTGTTGCTGCTTAACTGACCCAATCAAGTGTTTTTCCGAAAAGAAGATACCAATTTGTGTAGATTACTGCTAATAAAAATGCATTTATAAAGCATGATCCTCTCTACATTTAAGTTGATAAGGATTATGCTCCACCAAAATTCATCGTACAAAGCAATTGCATAAGTTGACAATTCTTACATCATCCCCAGAAGAACAAAAAGAGAGAGAAAGCGAGCTCGAGACATCTGGCCAGCAACAAAATTCAGGGTGGATTGGAAAAGTTGTAATATTTATTTTAACCTTCCCCCAAATGCTGGGTAAACATCCAGCTGCAGTCCTCTCCTGCTGACAAGGTTCCAGCATTTTTTTGTGAATCATGGTTTTATTCATTATTTGACCCTTTATTTGCTTAAAGTAGGTTCAATGAGATTTTTAAAAAAATCTAAATTGCCTTGTTTGTTTTTATTTGCATTGATGGGCTGTATCATATTTAACCTTCTGATGCAAACTTGCCTCTAAAACCCATGTACTATCAAAGATGAACATAATGCTTATTATGTAGGGATCTCAAGTGACAAGCGGGAACCAATTGTTTTTACATGAAGAAAATTTCCAATTGATGAATGCAGCCCATCAGCAAGTTAAGACAGCTGGATTTTGGTACAGACTGCCTGAAACATATTTATAGTGATAATGGCAAAGATATCTGAAGTCCTTACATATTTTGAAGTCTCCTATTTGAAAAGTTTGCAGTATCTGTTTCAAAGGAACAAGTTTAAGGTGATTTTCAGCGAGCTCCATTTTGAGGGCGCAGTTTTGGATGGACTAGTCTATGTTGAAATAGTCTACATTGAACATGTTATCAGAACTTTAAAGAAACTGGTGACTGGTTTTGGATCCTCTGAGTACTTTATCTCGAGGAGGGTATCTGACTGTACTTCATGGTAGCTGTAAATACTGTAGTTCTAAAGAAAAAAAACTTATCAATTGTTCGTTTTAATAATCTGGATTACGCTCATTTTTTAATTAAATTTCATAGTTACACACTGTCGTTGATCACAATGCATAATAGTTTGTTATTAAAGTGCTGACAGTCTTTTTTATAACTTTAAAAATGTCATTACCATTTTTCAATGTCCTGCTTCAGGTTAATGGAATTCCAGTGTAGATTCTATATGTTTTTGACCCTGATCCCACTGTCTCTTGAAAGGATTAGTCACACAGATAGTGGATTATCATAGAATATGACTAGAATATAGATTAGATGAAGAAACGGAGCCTGTGAAATCTAGATTGCTTTACTGTATCTAAAAGCTTCATTATTGTTCAGAAGACCATCATTTGAATTAAGATCAGGCACAGGAAGTTAAATACCCAGAAAAGCTTAATTCTGGTCCTGGTCCCAGATCGTGTAAGAGCTCAGGTTCTGGTTCCACATCTGAAATGGTTTGTCTCATTGTAACCTACTGTAAACAAGCTTTTCACAACAAGAGACTAAAACCAGCCTTGTCAATTACAAGGCATTATTCTTGCTGCCAATCTTGTGTAAGTTTATGGAAGCAATAGGAACATTGCTTGTTCACTGCTTTAATTGCAGCAATCTATTATTTGGTTGTCAACTTGTAACTGTTTCTCTTGACATCTTCCATGAAGTTTGTGCAATAGTCTTTATTCCATTCCAGAAGATTTGGTGAAGAATGAAAACTTTGGTTTAATACAGACCCAGTCTTGTGCGGGGTATTTGGTCAGTGGATGAAATACTGGTTCATGATAAATGACTCATTTCCTTATCACAATATCGTATCTATATGACAGTCTCTCAGGAAATTTTGCCTGCTTTGATCCCTCTATTCCTCGTGTGTTAATAATCTGGTCTGGTAATTATCTGACTGTACTTCACAAGAGCCCTGTGTGAGATAGGTTTGAGCAGACTCACCTGAGTTTCCAGTGAGTGGGCCAAAAGCACAAACGTACAAAGAATGCACAGCACAGAAACAGGCCACTGGCCCCCAACAAGTCCGTGCCAGTGTTTATACTCCACACGAATTTCCACTCACTCCCATACCCTTCTATTACTCTCTCCCTCATGTGAAGGTCTAGCTTCCTCTTGAGTACATCTATACTGTCTGATTCTACAATCCTTCTACCTCTCTGGTTGAAGTAGTTCCTCCTAAATTCTCCTTTTGATCCCCTTGTCACTATCTTATATTTGTGTGCCCTGGTTATGGACATCAAATCAGTGGAAACAGCCAATTTGTGTTAACCTTATCAAACCCTTTTATAATTTTAAATATTTCTTTTAGGTTCTCTCTTAAGCATTTCTTTAGCAAGAAAAAGCCCAACCAACCCTGTTGTCCTGAAAGCAGTAAAGCTAGAATAGCTTTATCTCACCCTAATTTTCATAAATGGGCAATCCTAACCAAAGAGGCCAATCCAATGACTGGGTGCGGGACCTGAAAATCTCACATGACTGCAGTAAAGTTGTTCTATTGAGCCTGTAGCTGAGCTATGTATTGCAGTTAACACTGACCACCATACATTGGTAAAATACCAGCAGAAAACAATTCATTTATTCATTTTACTGAACATTTAAGTAGCTTTTTATTAGGAAACAAAATATTAAATTGCATTAATATTTACTGTATTTAAAATTGCTTACCTGCTATTTATTTTAATTATGTTAACGGTAGGTTAATCTCATCGAAAATGAAAGGCCTGAAGTTTAATTATGTTCACGAGATCAGCGGTTATTTTGCCCAATGAAAGCTAGGCATAGTATAGTTCTGCTGGAAGCAAGAGTTTTGTTCAAAGCACTTTATGGGGTTTTATTTTCTTGATCACACGTCCAGTCAGTAATGGGCAACGCAATAGAAATATTTTCAGTCTATTGCAAACTGTTCACTAAAACATCACGTTTTTGCAGTTTTGCTGAAGCTCAAACCAGATTAAATAGACTCACTAATCCAGGAATAATACAATCACAAATGCATGCAATGGGAAAAAAAAGAAAGGTACAGTTTGTGTGGATTTAATTTGGGTTTTTTTCTGTCAAACCAAGCAACACAACCATGGTAGTCAGAAGCCCCAAATAATAATTCAGAGAGGTGTTGTGAGAGCAGCTCAGGTAGTTTTTAAAAGATGTAACCAGCACATGCTGTCTTTGCAATGAGGCCGGAGTGAGAGTTGGAGGTGTAACTTTGGTTTGCTGGGTAACCTCGCTCTATTGGAGCCACCACATCAAACGTCATTTAACTGTCTCAGAAGTATTTCAAGGGAACCTCAACGAAAATTATTAGATGAAAGAGTATTTTTTGACAAGCAAGCAAGCAATAGCACCACTTCATTATTTCTTTACAGTGAAACCTAATCCAGATTTTTCTTTTAACTGCACAACGCATTTGTAGCTGCTCAAAATGAAAATCTTGCCGATTGAAACGTTTATTAATGCTGTTTTCCTTCACGATCAACCCGCTGGTATGAAATATGGTGTTTATCAGTGGTAGTTTAAATAGAAGATCTAATTTGGAAACCTGGACCACGTGATGAAGTGCTAAGTGATTGCTGTATAAAGTGCTGACAGGCCTATAATCCATTCAGATTGTTGTTCATTCCTCTGTGACATGTTTACATCAGTAGTATAGCAGATACTAAATCAACATTGTTTCAGTGGCACGTGTAGGCTTCTTGATGGAGGGAACAGGTGGTGTATTTCATTCCTGCTAATAGAAAACATGAGCAGGTGTGTGAGTGCTTTCAAGAAAATTCCTTGTATTCCAGAATAGTTTGAAGACAAAGAACTTCACAAAGTGATCTTTTAAAATAGATAATGACCTTTTGTTACTGAATGTGGGAAGGTTTATTACGGTACTTGCCTTTTCAACTACAGTTAATGCCTCATCATAAACAATGGCATTTATTTTGTAAACCTAGTTGCGAAGTGAAGTTATTGACTAAACTGCCTTTATAATCCAGCAGCGTTGCACAGATCAATGTAAATTTTGAAAGAGGTAGCAATATACATTTGTCCTGAATATTCTGATCGTGGTTCTGTGATATTGAATAATTGTTTGAACTTACAATTTTCTGCGTACATGCAGTGAGAACATTGCAAATAAGTCCAAACAAAGAATCATCTTTCATATGTGAAAGGCAATCCCTTCAATTCACGGCCCAGTCAAACTGAATGTCTGTTTGATGAAACTGGTCATTCCTACAGATATTATCTTACAAATAAACTTCTACAATAACCATCCTAGCCATATAGAAGATGTGTTTCCTGTTATCATCTGGTTGGGCCTCAACAGAATTGTTTATTGTACAAAGGAAAGTATACAAACAGACGGGATCAGCGATGAAGTTACTTCTCTGGAGCTTCATATATGACAATGTTTTTAAATGAAAGTTACAAAACTGACCACTCTTTGTCTTGAGTGTACTTCCTGACCCCTTCCCAATCCCAACCCAGGAAAGCCTGGGATGAGATCACCAGCTGGATCAACATTTAGTACCTGAGGAATAGGCATATTCCTGAGCTAGTTCCATGGTGAATAAACAAGGGAAAAGGAAAAAAGCATCACCTAGTTTACAATTACCAAGCACAAAATCTAAGGATGTTGAAACTATTAATACATTGAAAGTATTAATCTCATCAGAAGGAGCTATTGGCTGGGCGTGGAGAGTTTAGAGGGAGTAACATGATCCAAGGTAGATATAGTTGCACGTGACTTCTTTATATGTGTTTCCTGCTGTCTTATGCTTTACTGCAAACCTTACTGGATAAGACATGCAGTCACAATTATTAGAAAATCTGGCTTGTTTTATAGTCAGCATTGGGGTTTAAAATGCAATATCGGCAAACCAGATTTGATGAGCTAATTAAACTGCTGATTTGCAAATAACCGACTGGGAAAATCAGGGCAAACTCAGCAGACATTAAATCCTAATCCATCAATTTCTAAAAGGTGGCCAACAAGCAAAATATTTTGCTCAGGCTCTGCCAGCATGATATTTGCAGTTCATGAATATCGCAAAACTGGCTATTGCGATTAACACAATAATTCAGCAGTTTAGACACATTGTTTACAATACAGAACTTAAATAGGAGTAATAGTAAGAATACCGAGATTTACTGGAATAACCAAACAACATCCCAGATTACTGTTGATTAAGCACCAGACTCGCTTCCATGCCTTGCTTCTTTCCTGTCTTTAAAACCCTCTCAAATACAACTTGCCTGCATTTGGTCAATATCCTTCAATACCTCCTTTACCTATTCTGACTTAGCACGTATCTGTCATATGCTTCAAGATATTCCTTCTATGTGAAAGATGCTGCATAACTGCAAGTTATTGTTACATAGATCAGGACTCCTAGTAATGGGAATATATTCAGTCAACGTTTGTTGCAATAAACATCTTAGAAAGTCTGGAGCATAAATAAAATTGGTCATTCACTCCATGGCAGACTGTGGGCCATTGCAGTGCACAAATTGGCTGCCGTGTTCACATGCAAAACACAGTAACTACACTTTACAGTATATGCTGCGAAGCACTTTGCAATAACCTCCTAACATGAAAGGCACTGCACCAAATACAAGGATTATTCATTATTATTCAAATGGATAGCTCTACACACAGAGTCTTTGAACAAACTAAGTGACATTGACGGATGTTCCCCCAAAACAAAAGTTCTGGGTAAATCAATATGCCTCCAGCAGTAGGACTGTATTGCTGTAATTATCATCTGATAACATTTAATATTTAAGACTGCTGGATACTCTGGTCATTAAATTGAGAACTGCACTACCACAAATTTAGATGGCTGACGAAAAGTTTATTTTTAACATGGCTGGCACCCAAAGATATAGTTACTTCCTGAACCTAGTTTATATTTGATAATAATGGCCTAATATTAGATTGTGACACTATACAGAACAAATCAATATTTTCTAGAAGGCCAGGTACTGTACTGGATTTGTCCAAATGACATTACATTTACTGTTATTGCCATATTTCAAACTAAAACAAGGAAATATACACAATGTAAATATATGATGCCAATATTACACTAACCCAATTAACAGATTAAACAATAGCTGTAAATTGCTTGTTTATGTTCAAGGACTGTAGCTCACAATTAAACTACAGATCTGTGGCTGTTAGCCTCAAACTACTTGCATGAATACATTTTAAGCGTAATAGACCTAACAGTGATAGTGTCATAAGGGAAGAATGCAGCACAATGAACATCTGTAAGAACTAGGATTTAAAATGACAAAAACAGCTTAGTTAACATAGCATTTCCTAAATGGTAAACTCATTAGGTCTCAAGTGCAGACATGAACTTATCAGGAGTGTTATTCAGAATGCCCCAAAAAATTATATTCACAGCTGCGTGACTAATTTTACATTTGAACGCAGAGCAAATCACTATAGTGATAGCTCTCTGTCAAAACAATTAGATTGATGCTTTACTAGATGACAGCAAAAATGGTTCGGAAAGATGAAGACAAATAGCAGCCAATCTACAATTCCGTTCACTAGCCTTATAAACCAAGGAATTTATTGAACTTCACATGGCTTCCCTTGTATAAATATTTAAATGTTTAGCTATTCATCTTGTTGATCAAAAGGTTCATATTGAATGTAATACGGTTCAGTATAATATACTTGGAAAGCACTTGAGATGAGTTGGTGTACAAATCTACATTAACAAAAATACTGAAGTGCTGTATCTGAGTGATTGAATTAATTTGATTTAGGGTTCATACTAAACAAAAATGGTGAAATATTCCAAACCTTGATATTGGTCTTATAATTTTATTATTTGTAAAATTGATGTGGCTTACACAATGCTACTTATAATGATGTCATCAAATGTGATATGCAGCTCTACATAGATGATCATCGGGTAGCCTTGGATTAACATAGTTTGTGTTCATGTTTTTCTATCATCACTCCTTTCCCTCGAGAATCCAATACTCACATTTTAATAGGAAAATAACTGATGTGGGAAAAGTTTTACTTGGCACATTTTAACAGTCAACTAACTAAGCAGAGGTGATTAGACATACATATTTAGCAAAGTAGTAACAAAATAAAACCATCTGTTGCAAAATTCCACAGCAAGGAATAGTGACATTATTGATCCCGATTTTATTTAAGCCGCAAATTCTATTTATAATTACAAAATTTGCAAATTTAAATTAGTAATAAGATGAACTAAAGAAATCTGAAAATCTAAAAAGGAATAATATTTAAATACTAGCTTTTTATTATTAAAAAAATGCTAAATGGATTTCTGTATACTGTGTGTATAATCTTATTTCTTTGTTTCATTCAAATTTTCTAATTTTCTCTGACCATTTGATAATCATTTTCCAAGAAAATGTTGATTTCATATTGCAGATGTTTTGTGTATTTTAATTCTTTAAACCGATATCCATTTTTTGAACAAAAAATGATTGTTAATGCCCTTCATTGCAGCTGTGAGGGAGTAATGTTACTGTTTCCAATCAGACACCCTGTCTAATCTCATCAACTGCTTAAAGCAAATTTTCTAGGAGTCAGTGCCAACTGTGAGTGCTGTGTCCTTAGATGTCAGAAAGGATAGGAAAATGTAGGAAGTGCATTTCTCTTCTGTAGAATAGGGTATTACGGCAGCTTGTAAACTGACGATATCCCATAATTGGGTGGTGCTTGGGGCATGTTGAAAGAACAGCTACACACACTTCTAAAATCTGTGTTTATTTATCTAAATAAAATGAATATTTCCTCTATCGATGATAGAAATAGTTGTGAATATGAAGCATATAATTACTTAAAGCCACTACGAAGCCATCACATTTATCATGAAAAATGTATATAAATGTTATTGCGCTGGGGAGCAGAGGGTGCAAAGGATTGGCACAGTTCAACTTAGTTGAATAAGAATATTTCTCTGCAGTCTTGAAAGATCCTACATGCAATGGGTAGACAGATTTAACTGTGTTTGTACATTACGTGTCCACAATTTAGTGGAAATCTGCAGTGTCACTCAGCAATGCCATAAGGTTGAAATGTCACACTGATGTTGTGTAGGGGGTGATCTTCTGACATAGAATTTTGATGCACATTCTCAGAGTTGAATGGAGGGAATTTGACTGCTGTCATCCGTCAGATTTGTGCAAAAAAAGGTAGAAAAAGATAAACCTTACCTTTTTTTAAAAAAAACTTTTTCAGCAAGGTTTTAACAAGTCAAGCACATTCTCCACAATAACATCTTCAAGAATTCAAATCCTGATATTTTGGTTTCACTTTATAGAAATGTGTCCTGTGCAATTTTCATATCTCACATTTTGAGTATTGCTATTGATAGCTTCTTTATTCACCCATCAATATAACTCTGTACCACTGATGGCAACATCGCAGATCATTCTGATCTGGTCCAAGTAACTACAAAGAGCTTTACAGAACCTTTCACAAGTGAGGTTTGGATGAAGCAGCCCCTTCAGCCTATTTGACACAAGGTGTAGACTTTTCCTACCTATTCTCATTTTCACCTCTGGATACCTTAGGGTCTTTATCTTGCTCTTGGACTATCTCTTGGTCTTATAATGTTGAAAAATTATTTTGACATTATGTTCTGCATGTACCGCTTTGTCGCTTCCAGTTGTTAACACTCCCTCTTTTTTTAAATTCTCTTTTTTGTATAATATTCTGCTTGTGTTGCCAACAAAAAGATCTGAATGATTTTAAAGTGCTTTTGGTTATGAAGATTTGCTGCATATTGTATGAATTATATTTTAGTTGGACATCAGTACTAAAATCTAAAACAAGTTGTGACTGGATGGTCTTTTAAACAAAAAAACTAATCGATGCATCATCTTTTGGTTAACAGCAGATGAAGCCGAACAAATGTTTTGGCTTCCTTTGGATACACAGATGTGAACTGTATTGGAATGTTGTTTTGCAAAAATAAAATTCTGTGACACTTAAAAATGTATACAGCTGTGCTACCAATATGTTCATTGATATGTGGCTAATAATAAACAAAAGGCTATTAAACTTCAACACAATAATCCAATAATGGATGACTGTCACACTGCTTTCACTTCTAGATTTATTAGCTTGGGAAGTGGATCCAGCTGTAATGGCTTTTCATTGCATTGAGCTTAATCTCCAAGTCAAAATGTAAGTCTTGTCGATCTCTATTGACATTTCATTTCAACATAGTTTAACAAACAACAGAATAAAAAGGCACGTTCCAAATTCTGGATGGCTATTCTTTAAAGAAATAAATTTTGTGACGATTAGATTGCACAAAGTCAAATTAACTCCATAATACACTAGTTTTATAAAACTGCTCTCAATTTTACAAAGTTGATAAATAGGAATGCAACCTTAAGTCTAATTTAGTTGCTGATATAACTTTTCTGTAATATGAGCGTAATGTGATCATGGTTTTATATAATTCCCTACAAATTTTCAGATATTTATTTTTATAATTATGCATTTAATCTGTACCATAGTGTCTACTGTTTTGGCAAACCCATAAAGGACAATAAAATTCAACACTTTTGGAAATGCCAACATTTCTCTCCTCCTGGACTAAATTGTCATTTATCAGACAAGGTGAAAACAGTTTGTTTCCCCATCGCTGTTTTGTCTCACATGTAGTAAAAACAAGAGAGTTTCTGGCACAGATCCCAGAAGTATTCTCTTATAATATCTGCACATCATTTTGACCCAGATTCCCCTTGTGCCTTCCCTTTGCTTTCTTCCTTTTAGCTAGTTACTTATCCACATCTTATCCTTGATACCCACTGACAGTATTTTTTAAAAAAGAGTCTTCTAAAGCCCTTTTGGAAGTCTAGGTGCACTTATGTCATCTGACTCCCACTGGCAATTTGGGATGATATCTCACAAAAAAAGGCTGAGGTTGATTTGGCAAGGTCTACCTCTCTGAAGTCATGTTGGCTGCAGTTGATTAGGTAATTTCCATACAGGTATTCTTCCAGGTTACTTCTAATTGCTCATTTCATTAGTTTCCAATGTTTAGGTCAGGTTAATGAATGTGTAGTTTCTAGTTATGACTTGTCACTCTTCCTAAATACGTAGCTGTTAAGAGTTTAACTTCCCCCCTCAGATCTCTGACAAGTGGTGAGTAAACGGTCATTTGTGTTTCATGTGTAGCTCTGATACTCGGCACTCTGATAAAGTTTACATATACATTCAGTCCTATGCATTGCAGTGCAGTGATTGTCAGACTATAGAAAATTAAGAGAAGGCTATTATTCAATTTGTGCACTTGCCCTGATGCTCATGCTTGAGATTTTGATGCTCCAAATGGAAGAATCCTTCAATGAGTACAATTTGCAATATAATTTCCTTTCACTGAATTTAATACATTGATTTTAAACGGGTGATAGTTTCAGGTATGTAAAGAAAACATCATTATCCATAAAAATGTAATTGAATGAATTGTATTACGCAAAATGAGTTCTATGCTGAAAGCTAAAACTGATCTCTAACGATTATGAGAAATCTGCTTTGAGAATCTAAGTTTGCAAAATAAGAAGGTGTTGCAACGAGTCGCTTATATTTTCACACTACCTTTGTTATCAAAGTGCTTACTTATGTGTACCCAACATCTTTTTTAAAAAAAACACTACCCAACAACTCACTTTACTGTGATAGTTTAATTCATATGAGATCTGACATGCATCATTTAGACTACAGCAGAGCTGGAAAAAATGGCTTACGTTAACCCTAGTATATAATACAAAATGTTTTTTTGCTGGGTAAAGATTACTATTTTAATTATTTATAATAATCCTTGCATTTGATATTGTACCTTATGTCATCAAAAGACCTCAAAGTGCTTCAAAGGACTTACTGCAAAAGTGTAATGACTGTATTTGTAGGTGAATAGTGGATAATCATAACCAAATAAATACAATGGTTTGCCATCTTTAGAAGCAATGTTCCAACTTTTCAATGGATGAATGACAGGCTTTGGTGTGTAAAAATGTGAAAAACAAATTGACTGCAATAATGTTACAATACTTTCCAATTGAATATCACATTCTGAATGGCATCTCTTCAAAGACTTTCTACCTTTGTTATATGGATTTAAACGCAGCCAGAGATGATTAGGAATTTCATGCGACTACTTATTCTTCCTATAATAAATAAACAAAAGAGGGCTTGCATTTTGTTCAATGGCAATTTTTAAAAAAAAAGTCATTTAGTTGGAGAACATGTGCAAAAAAANGAGAAACACACAGGTCACTGTGATAAAGGTGAGAGTGAAAACAGGCAAATTAAATTGGTTTCTTTTTTCTCTTCTCCCCTCCTCCCTCTTGCCCTTCAGGACTTTCTGGTGAGTTCCTTATTAGCTGTTTTTATAACTTCACAGTTGCACTTCATTGATTTTTAGATCAAATGTAAAGGTGGTGACCTCTCAGCAGTAATCGGTGACCCACAAAATCACATTCAGCGGGGCTGTAAATTTTAGGATTTTAAAAAAAATCACCACCTGTAGCTTTCGCCACTAGTTCGTGGTTCAAATCCATAAAGTAAATAGGAATAAGATCAAGTGCCTTATTAGCGAAAACCGCACTAAGGATCTCCCAATTACCAGATGCAAATAACAACCAGATGTTCTTGAAAATAACCTATTTTGTCTTGAAGGCCCGTGAGGACATATGGCGAGTAATGAAAATGTTTTATAATGTCCGTCTCCAGAAAACACTGAAACTTGTTAGTGTAACATAAATCACCCATCTGCGCTGGTTTGCTAACACTCCTTTCCTGAATAAATTATGGAGTTGATGCCTAGAAAATAACTCCTGAAAGAACTGCTGTGTTTCTGGCAAAGCAATTTTCTGTGCTTTGAGAGGTTAACTGCAGGTCCTTGTGCCTTTCCAGTTGTATCAAGAGATTGAGAAGATTTCGGATTTCAACTGATAAGAATTGGGCTTTGTAGCCTGTAAAATATAGCAGTGGTTTATAGCTTTCAGTTCAGGCATCCTCATGTGCATCGTATAAATATAGAAATGGTTGTATTACAAGCAAGGGTAAATTTCAACAACTTGCATTTTTATGGCACCCTTCACGCGGGTAACATCTCAGAGTTACTTGTCCTCTCACTGAGCTATGTGTCTCCTACAGAGATGTCCAAGAGTGAAAGCTGGACAAGATATAGATAGCGTTCAAAAACAGAGTCAAACACATAAACATCAATAGTGTTAATAATTCCTTTTTTCATACATTAACTGTTTTCGTGCAAGATATTTCAGGTCTCTCACACAATTTGACATATTAATTACAAACTGAAACCCAACGATACAAAGTGCCTAACCATCATGTCCTGAACTAATTAAAGCAATAATTCCCATGACAGGAGCATTTATCTTCGTAGACAAACTTTAACAACTGAAACATTCAAAACAATAAATATAATTGTTTATCACAGAACCATATAAATTACAGCACAGAAGGAGGCCATTTGGTCCATTGAGCCCAATCTGGATAGAGGTTACAGCAACTTTAAACTCACAGCCAGATGGTTTGAATTAAAGGAGACTTGTTCAAAAATAAGTTATTTATGTGCTCTCTGAAATAGTAAATTTTGTTTACTTAGTACTTTTGCTTTTACCATTCCGAGGAATGAATATATTATACATTTCCTTGTTGAGTGCAGCAAAACTGTCAAATACATTTGAAAGGAAATCCATCTAAAGTAAAAAAAACAAGATTATCTCGAAAAACTTCATACATTTTCTTTCAGGGCAGATTTGAGTTTAGTTGTTTAAACCATAAGGAAAAAAAATAAAGGTTAAATGTTTTACCAAAGAAAGAGATCGCACTCTCTGATCACAAGTTTCCAAAGTAATCAACTGTTCCTATTTCTCGATTTAACACACCAGATTTCAATAGTGCAGGTATGTTGAAGATTATCCTTTTCATATAAGATACGCGCTCGCAGTGACAAAATTATACTATGGTACAATCCATGCAGACTTCCATATGTATCGGGGCTCAGTTCTATTATTGTGGAAAGAATTTCAGGATTGCGTACAGAACTGGAAAAGATCACTGTAGTCGATCTGAACAGTCCCAGAAGTAAACCCAGAATATATATATATGTGTGTATATAAACACACACAAGTACAAGATTACTCTTAGCCCCCAATGGACTGGCTCCCTGAAAGCGCTCGGGATTTTCAGGTAAAATGGGGTTGATGATTCCTCGGTTTAAAAACTTTGTCAGATCTTAAACGGGAGAGCAGGATCTGGGAGTGATTTGCTGATACAAGCTGTCACTCATCCCAATGTCAGGCTCAGGGGTAGTAAGTATCAGGAGCCAATGAAGTTGCCACTTGGGAAATTTCCCGATTTCCCATATAGCTCGTCCACCCCTGCTCTTATCTCCTAGACGCTTATGACTTGTGCCTTCCATTGATTTCTTCCCGAAAGAGTCCCTTGTGAATTTGCATTGTATTTTATATGGGATTTAGTGCCATATGAAGCAAAGAAATCAATCAGACTCGATGGGGAGTTGCTTCTAATAGTGGATCCTGAGATAGCCACTGGGGGGGCTCCCCCAATTTACTAGGGTAGGAGCCAGATTGTATCAAAGTGCCTATCATTAGCAGGTGGAGCTCGAATTCAATTCTCCTATTTTATGATGTTTTATGTCATTTTGACACTGAGCCTCATGCAGAATTACGTTGAATATTACAATGGAATATTGCACTGCACAACTGTTGTGAGATAAATCCAGCAATGTTTCCAGTAGCAGTTCTGTCACTTAATACTGTGGAAGCTTGATGTATGTTACAAGGTTTGATTAACAATGAATTTGAAGCACAAATGGGGTAACATACATTGTGATTGAGAATGCTCTAACCCCTATTGTTATGGTCAGCACGCATAAGTAGTATCAAGGTGAAACACCCTGTTTTTTAACGAGCAACATATATTAAACGCTCTTCATGTAGAATAACTGAACATCATAAAATGGGTCTATTTTGGAGGGAGCGTGTTTTGGAGGAGTGGTTGGTCTTTTGTTTCCCCCTCCGGGGACTTATTCCGACTCACGTGTGTTGTACTTATCTATAATTCTGGCAAATCCCCAGATGTAGTAACCTTTCAGGTGCGCTAATTCTTGCCTCAATTATAGCAAATCACAGATTTAACTAAAAATGTTAAATACAAGCAGTATAAGAAAGAAAAACAAAATGAAGGTTGTACCTAGAAGAATTTACAGTTTAACGTGAAGAAAATGCAAGGGATATGTCCTAACTTTGTACGGAATAGAAGTCAATTCAGAACCAAATTCCACGCAAGTCTGCTTGAAGGTTCACATTTTGTGACAGATGGCCAAACTAAAATGTTGGTGACCTAGGCCTTCCTGATCAGATGTGTACAACAATCAAATGGTCAAATATGTCCCTGATGTACAATCCTGTGGATAGTTGCCAACTTCAGCTGCATTCATTCTTTCAGAACTTCCCTGTGTAACTGTACTGTTCTGTGTATAGACATCAATATTCAGATATTTGGATACATTCTTGCAAAACCAACTGATAAATACAACTTGGGAATATGAAATAAAATGTATTTTTGGTTAATGTTTCACAATCCAATAATGATATAACCATTTGTTACTCAAAATACTTCTGCAGTTTATAGCACTGTGCATAGTTTGGCTCCTCTGTTTAAGTACGTGCTCTGATATACAGGCTCACTATCTCTCTGGAGAGTTCCAATAGTCGCGCAATGACTTGACCTTTTCACTGACTAGGGATAATATTATTTTAAGTTACTGCAGTGTTTGGTTATTACCATGGGGTTTATTTCATGAGAAAGTGATCAAATTAGTATGGATTGAAGGCACTGTCATTCCTCTATCTGTTCTGACAATCAAAGATGTATTCGATTTTAACGCTAAAGATTGGATTCATGATCTTATAACTGAATTGCCATGTTATACAATCTCTCAAGAATCAAATAACACTAGTACAACAAAATCAATTCTAAAGGAATCTAAAGATTGTCTTACATCACATATGTATATGACTAAAAATAATTACAAGTGACTCATTTTCCAGGTTTCATTCTCAGTTTCATTTTTTCCTGCAGTGTGGTACCAAAGCTTAACTTGCCATTCCTACCTAGAATGCTAGGCAGGAATTCTCCACATGATTGGAAATTGGACGGGCAAATCTGAATGTGCCACACAATTACGTTGATCCACAAAACCTATGATCGCTGCCTTAAAACTTGTTCAAATTTCAAACTTTAATATATTTCAGGAGTGAGAAGATTAACTTCCTATTCCATTGAATTGCATAGTTAATTGTGTTTTAATGTTAGGAAATATTAATACATTAACAAATAAGGCGAAAAAAAGTCCTTTATTTCCAACCTGCAAAATTTGTAAAACGTATGCAAAAAGCATCATCACTATCTAGAGCCCATAGACTGAGCTCTGGGGGATGTTCAGTATAGGAATATAGCTCACAGAGATTCAGCAATCATAAAACAAAATCCTTGTCATGACCACATTTTCTTCAAGGAAGGTTTTCATTCATTAAAATTTCACAAAATGTCTGTTTCGTTTTGGCAAATAATGAGGTCAAGTTAAAATTGGTCATGACAACTCACCTCACAATCTAAACACTTCATGTGAGTTATGATAGAATAATGACTATATCTATATCTAATTGCATCTTTAATTTTGTTGCACAAGCTTCCAGTGATTGGATCTTAGCCTTCAAACTATAAGTACAAATCATTTCACGCCACACTTTTAACCTAGCGAGTAAAATGGTTCCTTTTCAATGTGGTGCAGGTTTCACACAAATCAAGCAGGTTAGGTTAAAACAATTTCTTGCTGTATTAAATGCATAAAATAGTTTAAAAGAAATGCAAGATAAGTTAAAATTCACATGGGGGCTCAAAATTCCAAGAAGATGTAAAGGCTTTGTAAAATTTGTTTGCCTGAGCCTTGTTAAAAAGTCCTCCAGCCATCTGCAAGTATCTGTCAATGGTCCTATTTTAATGAAGGCATAGAACGCTGGCAGTAATTGTAAACTTAGGAATGTGGGACCAGCTAACAACCAGCTGGGTAGGCACTGACTATTTCCAGGTGTTAAGTAAATGTGCCCCTCCCCCCTCCAGGTTTCCTTTTATTTACACATTTCCATTAGGTACTGACATCACAGGACTTATATTTGGAAGGTATCATAAACAAACAATAAGCATGTGAGAAATGTCTCTTTCCCATATGCTTCCATGACCGAAGGTTAATGTTTGACATGAAGTATGATTATTTTAAAAACTGTTAGCATAGTTCGTTTAAGGTCCTTGTCAACAACATAGCCAGGACCAGTACCAGTACCAATTTGGACTGAAGTGATTGGTTGTGTTTTAAAAGAACATGGTAACTCTTTCTTGCAGATGTTTGCCTTAACAGGTGAGCTGCTCAATGTCTTAGTCAAGGCATTCCAAGCTGTCCTGCTGGCATGGCCTTTGCATGGGTGTTTAAATTTCGCTGTGCAGGCTCCTGTTTCAGCTTGTTAAGGCTAGTAGCAGCTGCTCAGCTTCCGCCACTGTGTCTCCCTGATGCACATCACTGACCACAGTCTCATAATAGCACTCTGTTTGCTTTTCTCTGGCCTGCCATTGTCACCCTTTCCATGCAGCTTATTGAAACCAGAACACCTGCTGCTCTAGCTCATAATTATGGGCTGTCAGCTTGCCCATTTCCTTGACTATTGGTCCTTCACTCTATGACTAGAATAAAGCCAGAAATACTTTGACTTGTGTTTTCTCAATTTTCCCATACTAGGTAGCTATTACATAATCATCACGTTTGCAGAAACGTACTTCCAACGTTACAGGATACAAGTGTGAAGCTTTTCTGAGTCACTGGAGTCCTATAAAGATCATGTCACCAGACATTGTACTACGTTAGAAAATGTGTGAGTGTTAGAGTTTTCTACCTGCTGAGTGCATTGAATAGCGTAAAATACAAAAAATTCATTTGGCTTTATATGGGTGAAGGCAACAATGTTACAGTTCCAAACCTTGAATGCTATTGCTCAAATAACCCAGGTACTGGATAGCACTTTATTTTCTTTTTGAAAATATTTTTTTTTTAAAAACTTAGAAATGTAGCGGGTCATATTAAAGATTAACGTTACAACATAAGGGCTGGATGAGGAAGACTCTGTTCTGGGTTTGTGGCTGAATGTCATTTTTGAAGAAGGGTTTCCCCCACAAAATATAGTCAATTCAGTATATTCTGTGAAGCGCTTTGAGATGTCTCGAAGGAGTAATAAGGCGCTATATCAAATGCAAGGATTATTATTATTATTATATAAAGGTAGAGGAAACTGCTTATAGCTTGAAGCTATCAAGTGAAAAAAAGATATATTCCCCAGCAATGCTATTATTTACCTTGATAAGCACATACATTCATCCAAAATGGCAGTGGAAGGTTGAAGGTTTAACCTGAGTCATACCGTGCAAGACACGAAAGAGGCATCTCCTCTGGATAAAAGAGTCCTCACTGGATGCTTATTATTATTATATACACTTGGATTGCCAAGATGGTATTGGCAGTGACCCAGGAGCACACTAATACACCTGCTCTCTTCATGGCAGAAGATGTTGCCTCAGTATTTACATAAGTACCATCATCCCACAAAATATACAGTCAATTCACTTTACAGTATATTCTGTGAATCGCTTTGAGATAATAATAATAATAATCCTTGCATTTGATATAGCGCTTTTCACGTTGGGAGGATGTCCCAAAGCGCTTCACAGAACACACTGTAAAGTGAATTGACTGTATATTTTATGTGTACTGTATATATTTGTATGTGTGGGCGAACGCAGCAGCCAATTGCGCACAGCAATGTCCCACAAACAGTCGTAGATTGAAAATGACCAATTTATTATTATTTTGTTTTTGGAGGGATTATTATTAGGCTCTGTGTGGAGTAAGGAAACTTGCCCAAGGTTTCGCCCTCTGCCCGGAATTGAACTCAGGTCTCTCGCTTGCAAAGTGAGTGCTCTAACCATTGAGCTACAGGACTCCACATCTCTTCGCGAGATGTCGCGAAGACATGATAAGGTGCTATTTCAATTGCAAGGATTATTATTATTATGGTAGGCATGGCGATAAAATTGTTGATACAATATCAGAAACAAAGCTGAGATGATTCAAGAACTGTACTGGGTTTCCTGGTTCTGAGATAGCATCATTTGTTCTGGCCAGTCACTTGCATGTGAAAAAATATATTAGTCTGCTTTTCATTTACAACTGTTAAATAGTTTACATTTCAAAAAAATTGATTTTTCTTCTTGTGCCCACCTGTTTGTCACAATATTTTGAAAAACGAAACTGTAACCTTTGAATAGTTCATAGAACCATAAATGTCCTTTTGTTTAAAAAAAGACATTACCACTTTGGATGAATCTAAATTACTTGATATATTCAATTGTTTTCAAGGTTTAAATGATAAATTTGGCTGTGAAATGTAACCTTTGCAAACTCTTTATATCCCGATTCCCTGATACCTATTATAAGAAAGGGACCTCGAAATAGTGTCATCTTTTTACAACAACTTGCACTTATTCAGTGTCTTTTATGTAAAAGGGAGGAGGGAGCAGAGGGCATGCAACAAGCATTGTCAATGTGTTGTCGTTGACAATGTGTTGTCATTCCAGCTTTTACTCTATCTCTGATCTCTTCCCCTTCCCAAAATTATATCCCCAGTGAGCATTGCTCTCCATCCCACCTCCCTCATTTCGAAGGATGCAAATCTGAGATGCAAACTTTTCCACAATCATTATTACAGCCATTTACAACTAACTGACAGCTATATTGGTGGTAAACTAATTATGTTCAATTTTCCCTTCCCATGAGAAAGGACATCGCACTATATTGAAAGTCTCTCCATTTCATGCCTGACAGCATTTACTTCTGACTTGAGTGATGGGCAATTCTGGGTCTCAACTCTGGCAGGCGATTTCTTAGGGAAGCAAATTGTGGTTCATCTTTTCCTATTGGACTACTACAAATAAGTATTCAAATTAACATTTGCTCTCTAGCAATTAAATGGTGTATTTCCAGCAGCATTACAAGGTTTGCACACATGGGCAAACAAAGTCTCATTGATCTCCAGCTCATGAATGCCCTAGATTTTGAATCATCTGTGTTGCTGATCATGTTTTGTTGCAGAAAGGCAACAGATACTTGTGAAAGGATGAAGGAGACAATGTCATTCTGAGTAAACAAAGCTCACACTTTACTTTTCGAAATACACAGAATAAGTGAAATTAATATTTTAGCCACCAAAGGATAGTGGCTGCTAAAGCTAGCTTGATATTTAAATGACTTATTATCTGTAGAACACTATTAAAATTCTATTCACCAAATCTTTACTGAACAATTTATAACTCTGTAGTAAAGTGGGTGTGTTAACATAGTGATTATTTCAATCATATGCTCATTTAACTTTTGTGAAGTTTTACTGGTCCATTGAAAGAATGTTTCATTCTATACAAAAGGGAGGTGAGCAGGCGGTTGGGGGTGGGGAAAAAACACTTCCAACCTCAAATTAGATGAGCTCAATATTGAAGTAGATGATTATTTTGGATTGACTTTGTCAAATTGTTCCAGGAGGGCATCGGTAGATTTAGCAGCAAATTACTGCTTTATCAACTTCTCCACATCCAAGTTTCTGTGGAGGTCATTAGGACCTAATTGATGACCTTATGCAGTGATCCAATGAAGAGGTCACTCGGAACGCTGGCCGGAGAAGTTAACAATTTAGGGTGAAAGAGATCCAACTTCTGGAGAGTCAAAGCCGAGGAGTTAACATATGGAAAAATCTTTGTTTTTGTATTCCATTCTTCAACAGGACTACACTTCAGCACACCAGTAACTTGTCAATGGATTTTGAAGAGGTATTTTGACCAAACACACCTACCATGATTTGTTTGAACAGATGGTTCAGATCAAAAGGAAGAACATCACTACATTTATTGTCTGCATAAAATAGAATATCAGATTTTTCATTAGAGTACAAAATAAAAAATGAATTCTAATTCACCCAAAATTTCCTCCCTTCATATTGTACCAAGAATTCAAAAAGATTCTGCTTTCCAAAGGCAAATACCTCAAAAATGCAAAACTCATAATGGAATAGTGCTGCTGAAATATTGCATTTAGTGAATACAAAATTGAATGCACAATTGTAAGAAAGTTATGATTTTAAAAGCTTACAAATACAGCAGTACATCATAAAGCAACATTTGAATTACTACTTATAATTAATGAATACTTCCAATATAGCTAGTTCAATGATCTAACCCAGAGTGTGAAATGATAGCTGTAATCGCTGTATAATATGTATTAGAGTCAGTTTCATCTTCCCGTGCAAATGCACAAAAATTCATCCTTAACACCAGATAAGTGAAACATTCTGATTCAAAAGTACATAACTTCAAGTCATAATTTAATTAGTTTAAAACTGCACAAAGCAGTCACTATTGGTAATATATAATCCCAGGTTGTGCCTGCAATTTTTATTTTGCAGGGCAAATTGTGAATTAAAACACAGATATGACAATAGCTTAGACAACACGTTCCACTTTTTTTTAAAGCTTCATTGACTCTTTCAGCGTAGAGATGCTGTACCTTAATCAGGTCACCACGTTTAGTTCTATTAGTTGCAAATAATTAGAGCATGCTGCATCTCAGCTGAACAAACGGAGGATTCAATAGTGGAGGACACTGACATGGACTTTACGCTTCTCTGAACATCGCTGTGTGTTGGCAATATGGCATTTTTTTCTAACTGCAAACGTTTTACGAGATTTCAGAAACACCGACCGAAAAACAGTTTAAGTTTGTAAGTAACAACATTTCTGTATTAAAAAGTGGAAAATGCAGAATAGATTTATTATAGGCATTTTGTTTCATGCCTGGCAGCATTGAAAGAGCATGCAAATGTATTCTGAATAGATCTATACTACTCAGACCTTGCTCGTCACAGAAAACAGTATGGAAGCGTTAATATTATCATCAGCACTGCTGCGTTGGTTAGGTAAATAGATAGCAATAACCATGCGAACGATGCAAGCCATTTGAATCTTCATAAATCTATCGAATGTCGAATGAATTTTACAGCGCTTATAAGGCTGACCTTCTCCCAGAACGGTCTCGTGACCCTTGTTCCAAAATAAGAAGAAACGCAGAAAGACAGTGATTTTTGACATCTTTAAACAACTCTTGAAAATGCACGTCAATACCTGACATGATTCATACACCGAGAGGGAAATCATGATTTATTTTCCAGCCACATTAAAGAGGCCTACAGACTCTGTTCCGTTTCCACATGGCAGCTCATAAGTGCTGTTTACAGTACACAGTAAACTGATACATTCCTAGACCCTGACCATAAAACAACACAAGCTCCCACAAGACCTGCCTTAGGATTTATAGAACTATCTTGGTGTATTCATTATCATTAATTCACTACGATCACTCGTCCAGTATTTCAAGTTTCCTTGGTTTTATGTCAAAAAATAAAGTTAAATATATACTGGAATTGTTTGTTCCTCAGCCCAACGTGAATGCATAAAGGAAACGTAGCTTGGAATTCAGCATTGAAGGATTAATTAAATTGGATGAAAGGATTTATTAAAGGAATCGTTTCCAGTACAGCTCCTTGTTTAATGCAACCGTTTCAATCCACCTTTGCATACAGGATACAATGAATTTACCTAGGACTGGAGGTGTAACATCTTACACAAGTGTTTAAGGCATTTATTTCGGAAGAATGCCAGGGCAGCAGGGTAGGAGGTCATAGGTTCAGTTTTATAGAGCATTTTTAACATAGATACCAGGAAGTACATCTAGTTAAACACAGGGTAATGAACAGTTCAAGATGGTTCCCAAGAAGAGAGCTAGAGGCCGGGATGCTGAACTTGTTTAAGAAATAATATGATAATGCAAGGTATTATAGATATTCTAGAACAATTAGATCAAATGGCCTAAAAGATTTGTTTTCATCCAAATTTATCTTATCCTAATCATAATATAATCCGTGCACTTCATAAACTGCTTTATCACATTCAAACATCTCTAAGCACTTCAGAGTTTTTCTATGAAGTGTGGTGACTGTATTTGTAGATAAATGACATGGCCCATATGTGCAACAATGTCCAACAAACAACCATTTTCACTGGAAGACCTTTATAACTAATACACCAGTACGAACTCACTTCTCTTTACAGAGCATTTCTCCTGATTTGAGGAAGTTCTGCCACAGTCTGATATTAACATTTTCTGCTAACTATTTGACACACTCAATGGGACCTAAATATTATTTAACTCTCAGGTTCTGTGTGTCCTTTTCAAAATTAGAAATGAGTTTCCGTTGTAAGATAATGGGTTTCTCCTCAATATTAATTGACAGAATTGCATTTGATTTACAATACAAAGTTTTCAATTCTGCAAGTAAATAAACTACAGTACAATTTGATCACAGGAGAGAGTCATTGAAATATTTCCAAACATAGACAGCTTGTTAGCTCCTTCAAGATGAGTAATTTTGACTAAAATAATCAACATGCTTTTTCTCTAAAGAGAATATGCATAATTTAGACCTCTCTGAACCCACTCAAATGTTTCAATGAGATTTTTAGGGTATCCAACATGCACAAGATAAAAGGCCAAGTTCTGCAGATGCTAGAAATCTGGTAAAAACACAGAAGTTGCTGGGATGATGTAGCAGGTAAGGCAGCATCAATGGAGAGAGGAAAATGACATGCTACCCTGAGTGAGGGGCACTATATAAATGCAGGTTGTTGTTGCGTAACTGCATGCAATGTCTGTAGAGCGGCAATTTGGAGGCAGTTGCCTAAGGTTGTACTGTCCACTTTAAATCGCACTCAATCTACACTAAGTCCAATCTATACTATGTACTCTTGTAGATATTCACCTAAGCAAATGTGCAGATCTCCACTAACAGTGCTGAATAATTTTACATTTATTAAAAAGCCATCAGTGCAGGCAACTCTCTAATAGCTTAAAATCTCTAAGGATGTTCCAATCTGTTAATCATGTGACTCTGGTCCTCATCTAGCTAGGAACGCCTACTTGTTAAGGTTTTGTCTTACAATGTTGAGGCCATACTTACACGTTCAAGTCACATTGTTACATTGGATTACTATGGGACTGCCTGGCTATCGCCAGGTGTGCCCTTTCGGAGCTGTTTAGCCCCAGGGTGACCTCACTTTACTTCTCGTCCAAAAAAAAACCTCATCGATTTACACACTGTGCTCATTTTCTCAAAGATGAAAAGGGTGAAGGACCAGAATAAAATCCCAGAACTTTCAGGTCCGAAGTCTGGGTCTCATTTAATTGATCTACCCGAGATGTTCTGACCACTTTCATTTAAAAGTTGGCTTTGTATTGGCAAAAGTCAGACATTAAAGCCTACTTGAAAACAAATTAATTTGAGGTTATCTCAATTCTCTGAATTGGATGCCTTACTCTGGAAATGGGAACTATATACACAGTATGCTGTACTACAGTTATCACGTTAATACCAGAAAGTATTTGAATTCAATTTCAAAATAGATCGGACCAAACCACAAAAGCCATTTTTTTTGGGGGGGGTGGGGGAGGGAATCCCAATATTTAATTATCGCTAGATGTCACAGAATTATTGCTTGTTACTCAAGTAATAAAGAGAGCATTCTATGGTTGAAGGTTGATGGCATTGTATTATGCTGGAAGTCACTTCTGTACCCTAGGGACATTTTCCCACTGATATGCAGATAATTGCAGGCAGTAATTGTTTTATTGTGACCTCCAGCTATTGTCACTTACCACTTGTCACTTACCAGCACTTAATCTTCAAATATTATGAGGGCCCTTGTTGCAGTTGAGTGCCATTCCAAGCTTGCAGTATTGTTCTCCAGTTCGGAATGGATATAACTGTACAACACAAATATAACTGTTAACAAAAAAAATCATCATGTTCTGTATTCTTTTCACAAACATAATCTGCTATTTTGAATTATCTTTCTTCACTTAAATTGGCAAGTGATAGGTTTAACCTTAGAACAGGGAACTAGGAATAGAACCATTTTAATATACTTCAATGGGCAAATGACCTCCCACTCTGCTATAATTTATAACACCATTATATACTCTGAGTTCTCCTATAATTGACTAAAATACAATCATATATTGTATATTAACCCGCAGCTCAAGTGCAAACCCTTCATTATCCAGCGCCTTGGGATGCCCTCCTGATGTGGAAGGCGCTATATAAATGCAATTTGTTGTTGTTGTTATGTCAATATATTTCAGCCTGTAGCTTGTGACACTATTTTACCAGTGTCTGCTGTGCCTACTTCCATTTCAATAGTTTTCCTATGGGAACCTGGTGAATTCTTGAATCTTTCGTTAATATGAACAAAACCTCCAGCAGGTCAGAGGAAAGGACAAATTATGAAATAATGTTTTGTAGACAATGAGATGTGATTTTGCATGAAAAGTATAATGAAATATTGGTTAAATCTCAGAGTGAGAAGAAAAGCCAGGAATACAGAACACATAAATGACCATAGTGAAATGTCTCAATACACATTTCCCGGGATAAAAAGAATGTGGTAGACTGCTGGAAGCATCTGAATGAGTGAGTGGCCAATCATAAGTCAGTGGGAATGTGTCCGAAACTCTGAGCCAAACAAGACAAAAAAAGTTCTGAGAGGATCAAGAACTCTACAACATACCGCTCAATTTATTGATGCTTAAATACTTATTTTCTTGATTTGTGTTGGATTACTTAACTGTAACACATTGAGTCTTGCAATTCTGGAATTCTTTGTTTAAGTTCAGTGTTCATAACATCATTTATTCTCAAAATTTTCTAGGATGGGATATTAGGTGATATTTTTGCTCTTTTGATGTAAATATGTTAGTGCTAAAGAATGGAATGTGTTTTATGCGTTTGGCACCAAGTGTTTGTATCAAGCACTTGGAGGTCAGTCATCAAATCACCACCTGCAAAGAATACTCTCTCTATTCTGCCCCAACAAGCAGATGTAACCTGAAATAAGTATCTCCCGTACTGCACCAGTGTGATTTTTCCACTTTCCCACAACAGGCATCTTTATGGCCTATCTGAAGTAAGATTGCCATACGAGTGCTATGTTTTGCTGAATTGTGGATAGTTTTGTGCCCTGCATCTGAGAACTAGGAGTGGATTGAGACAGCCTAAACTCATTTCACACAGGAAGGTTACAGCATCCAAAGAAACTATTCTTCTGTCCTATTATTCTAGGCAGGATTTGAATGCTGGTTACAGAGGTGAAAGGCCACTGTGCTTTCTGCTACTGACCAGAGGACTTTTTAAAAATGTCACCAGTAAAAAATAAATGTTAAGGATGCTTGACTAACTTCTAGGTCGAACAATGTATCATATTATGCATAACTGTGTACAAAAAATGTTAAATCAATTTTGCACTAGCACAGTCACACATTGCCTTACTTGTGTTTAAACTGAGCAGATGCCTCCATTGCAATTAATGTGCAATAACGATGTCTACAGTATTATATTACATTGTACATAATATTTAATATTAAGCCTGTTCAACTATTTGGATCACATCAATTTGAAATTTAAGATTTGTTTTCCTGAAACGACTGCATCTAATGCTCCATATATATTGTGATCGTTATTTACTTGCTGTTTATTTTAAAATAAACTATTCTAACCTGCAACATTTTTTTAAATGAAAAAATAACAGCGGCAAAGGCCAATATCGAAAAACACCAGCTTAACTCATCAAAGTATAGAAGCCTATCTTTCCCGTGGGGAACCCATTGAATTCCTCTAAGAATTATTACACAGTATAATAATAATCCTTGCATTTGATATAGCTCCTTAACACATCTGCGAGACGACTCAAAGCACTTTACAGAATATACTGTAAACTGAATTGACTGTATATTTTGTGGGAGAAACGCAGTAGCCAATTGCACACAGCAGCGTCCCACAAACAGTCATGGATTGAGTGCCCAAATTATTATTATTGTTATGACAGAGAGAAATGTTGAGAAAATTAAATTTGACCTTTCCATGAGAAAACATGAAATACCCAGCGATTGTCTGAAAGCACACAACCTTGCAACCTGGACACCAAAAACTCAATCAATGGGTCGTTTCCAACACCTGACAGCAGCTCTTCCAAAAGATCACAGGACACTTGATTTTCGAGATAAGTAGAACTTCCCCCCACCCCCCTCAAGAGTCAGAAAAGAAAACATTAACATAGAACTGCGTGCAAAGGCATGTACCTAAGTTTAGCAACAGTCTTACTTTCCCTCTCAAGCAATCCCAGCAATGCATTTGGTCATCCAAACCTGATAGCCTTGGATGCCATTCCTTATGAGCCTCCCCCATTCCAACCACCACGTGAGGGCAGCTGCTGACCAGAGAAGCGTGAGCAGAGGGAGGAGGGAGTGTGTGTGTGTGTGTGTGGATGGAGGGGGAGGGAGTCATTAATGACTTCATCTGGAGCTGACGCAGTTCTGGGGACGTCGTGAATGAATGCCATTCACCTGGATCCTGCCACACGCTACTCAAACCTGTCAATGGACATCCATGGGAAGGGGAGGGAGTGCGCCTTACAGCAACACTGGTGGCCAAGTCTCGCTGCAAAATGCACTGCATCGATGCCCATGTACCTGGGGAGTGGAGAGAGGTGTGTGTGTGTGTGTGTGATGGTGCAACCACTGACCACCTACCCCGCACCCACTAACCTCCTCTGCTCAGCACTCACTGCAAGTCACGTCCTTTCAAACGAAGCAAAGAGTCAACTTGGTGATGGAGAAAGGGCAGGTGGAGGATGAGCAAGAGTCGCAAGATGTGTTTCTGAGTGTGCTCTGGGCAGCAAAATTGCACCCCTGCCAACTGAGGGGGTTCCTTTTGGCTTGTCCTTGGTTGATGTTTTCTCTCTCTCAGTTTTTTTTTTCTTCTTCTAATGGTTGTTGTGCTTCGATCAACATCTTGGCACCACGTATGGTTTAAGGGTAGGAGAGGGCGAAATCAAAGCTGTTGTAAAGGGACAGACCCATTCCTGTACTGCACACAGCTTCCAGCAAATAACACACTCTAGGGTTTAGGTTGTTTATTCCCAGCAATGGTACTTTTTGAGCATTGACAATACTGGTGCAAAGCAGTAATAAATGCAGTAACTCAGAACCGAAACATTTGAAATGATGGATAGCGATAGCCAGTAAATGATTTTTAAAAAAGAGACGTTTTTTGTATATTACTGTAAAGCCAGGAGTAATGAATGACCAGTGTCTTATGCTTGAGGACATATGGGCAAAGTTGCCTGCGAGGTGGAGGTGACAGTTATGTCTAACTTCTGCAATACCACCAGGTATGGAAGGCTTTCTTATAATGTACACACTGTAGAGTTGTTCTGTTGTTCTGTTGTTCGTTCTTGTTTTTGTTGCGCTCAATGAGTTGGGGTTTGTTTAAATCGAAATGCAAAACGTCAGACTGTATGGATGCTATTTAGAAATATTGGATCAAAACATTCGGGTGTGTCTTCGAAGGTTACGTTTTGGCAATAATGTTAGATCCTGCAAAGTCTAGGAAAAAATTGAATGTCATGGAGAACGTCGAATTGATGATAATTCACTCAACCACAATCAATGACTTCTGATTGATAACCCAATGACTTCTGATTGATAACCCAATGATTTCTGATTGATAACCCAACGACTTCTGATTGACAACCCGATGATTTCTGATCGATAACCCAATGCATCTTCCGAGCTCTGGCAAGAAAATAATCTGCCCAACCTTCCTATCGTGTGGAACATTTAATTATCAGAGCAAATTCTACTTATCTGATTAGAATCGTAAAATAACTAATTGCATTCAAAACGTATTGAACAATTTCGTGTTTTTCGTTAATAACATATCCATCTATCTGTTCTCTTAGAGAACAATTAAATTGTCCTTTACAGTCAACAAAATATGTCATTGATATAAAATACTTTTGTTTGCACACAGTAGTTAGGAAGATAACTGTTTTACATCTGGTAAGGTTCTAACAGGAAGAGTCAACAAATCTTAGTGTCAGTTTTAAAGTTGTATATTTAATAAAATAATTGTTTTTAACGTGAATGATATAATAAACCGAGTCGAATAATGTACAAGGGTGATATTGTACAATATGGTATTGTACTTGAGACTCTATCTTGTCATCCACCAATTGAAACTTTTCTTGGACTTCAAGAAAATAAACCCACAAAACAGCCGCCCAGTCAATACCCGACATTGCTCATAATCTGCACAATTCATTTTCACAAGTCAATTTCCTTCATCCTGTTTTTTTCTCTCTATTGTGTATTTTACTTGAGATAGGGCAAAAGCAAGCATCTTTATTTATGTAGCACCTAATGAGAGCTTTAGTACAGTTTCTGCTATATCGAGATGTTTCTTCTCCCTAAAGACACGTTATATCAGACCAGCCATGGGAGGGTTGGGGGGGGGGGGGGGGGGGTGGAGGGGGGAGAAAAAAAAGATGAAAGCAAAAAAAAAAGAACATTTACAAAATGAATGTCATGTACACATTATTAAACGAACATAAGCAGTCATATCAAATTCAGTTTTTACAACTCTGTAGCAACCAATTCAGTTCTCTCTGTTGGTTTGCCATATAGTGCAAACTGTAATGTTACCAAAGGCAGAGTTCGGACTTAACATTTATCAGACGTTTGATTTTCATCTGCCTTTTGCCTTAAACATTTGTCCACAGTCTTAGTGCTTCTGTTAACTTCGAAAAGACAAGTCCATCTTTCCCGTAATGCCAACGCATAAAATTCAAGTTTAGAGTAGTCCAGACGACATGAAGATGCAAATGTTCCTGTTTATCTGAACCGTGAGATAAATACTGAAGTCGAACATTATATCTGGTGGATCTGTTAGTGAAGTACAGGAAATGCAGTTTATATATCGGCTGATGACCAACTAACTCTGAGACCTCATTTTAAACACATGCAATGGCATTTTTTTCTCTGTCTCTCTCTGTCTCTCTCTCTCTCTACACACACACAGGTTATGTCTCTACACTTTCGTGATTTAACTCGTCAAAATTGGAAATTAGAATTGTTCGCGCACATTCAGCTTCGGGAAGAATTTAGATGGGGTGTCGTGGTCTTACTAGAAATGTGCATTCTCTCCTCTCGTTTTAACGTGAAAGAAAGAAGCATTGGGTAAGTTGGAATCTCTCCTTGTTCGGCCCTTTGCTACCGGTTTGGGGGGGGGGGGGGGTCGTGTTGTTGTTTTTTGTTTGTTTGTTGGTTGGTTGTTTTGTTGGGGGGATTTTTTTTTTGTCTTATTTGAGGAGCAACGCAAAATCCAATCTCTTCTTTGCCTATTGCACAGTCATGTGTGATGCAGAAATCGTTGATTTTTGTTTGATAAACAAGACCATAACTTGGTGCGTCCAGTTTGCGAGGACGTCTGGTGGGGGTGGGGTGGGGGTGGGGTGGTGAGTTGGTTGGGGAAGGGGGTGTAGGGTGGTGGGTTGGGTTGGGAGGGGTTGGGTGGGTGGTGGGTGGGTGGTTGGGTGGTTTGGGGTGGGGGGAGGGAGACAGTTGTGTTCTCAGGAACAGCCACAACGATCCACCACCATCGCTGGGATTTTTCCATAGATGATCTGTTCTCTTCCATTAAAATATAACATATTGATTGGAGACATCTTCGTGGGGGTGCAGCAGGGTCCAGCCGACCCCCTGGGGTTGGCCTGCTGTACCAGGTGGGTGTGTGGGAATTTCTGCAGGAACATGTACTCGCATTGTCCCGAGCAATAGTTGGCTTTGTATCTCTTGGGAGCTATAATCCAATCCCAACCGAAAGCCTCGAAGTCCACCGTGAGAGGGTAACGACAGCAACGTGATTCGGTTGAGTGTTCATCACAGTCCAGACCAAGGTTCCTCCGGGATCTCTTGGACGTTTCCGTCACTTTCACTTCGAGAAACGGTTGCTGTTGGGAATCAAACACAAGTCAAAGTTAGTGTCGGAACAACGTTGGATTGATTGCCTCTCCTGGTCCCCCTGTCCCCCTGTCCACCCCCCCCCCCACACACACACACCCACACACCACCCACACACACCCACACACACACACACACACCCACACACACCCACACACACCCACACACCCACCCACACCCACACCCACCCATACCACCCACACCCACCCACACACACACCCACACCCACACCCACACCCACCCACACACACCCACACACACCCACCCACACACACCCACACACCCACACCCACACACACCCACACCCACACCCACACACACCCACCCACACCCACACATACCCACACACACCCACACCCATCCACACCCATCCACACACCCACCCACACACACCCACACACCCACCCACACACACCCACACACACCCACACACACACACACCCACACACACCCACACCCACCCACACACACCCACACACACCCATACCCACCCATACCCACCCACACACACACACACCCACACACACCCACACCCACACCCACACACACCCACACACACCCACACACCCACCCACACACCCCCACACACACCCACACACACACCCACACACACCCCCACACCCACACACACCCACACCCACATACACCCACACCCACACACACCCACACCCACACACACCCACACACACCCACACACCCCCACACACACCCACACACACCCACACACACCCACACCCACACACACCCACCCACACACACCCACACCCACCCACACACACCCACACCCACACACACCCACACCCACACCCACCCACACACACCCACGCCCACTTTTGCAGTGAGATTGCAAAAGGGGGACACGCCAATGTTCCGGGGTTTTTGTGGTTTTTGTTTTTTTAAAAAAAACACATCCAAAAGCTGCTTTACCGCGTTTTAGTCGCGTGTTAAAATCCTGCATTCGCAATTAAAAGTTTCAGTCGTAATTTGGGAGTCGTTTTTTCATCGTTCTTTAGGACGCATCCAACTCGAGTCCGAATTCGACCAATATTCTGCACAATTTTAACGCGATGATCTTCAGGCAAAGCCTTTTTGAGCATTTGCAGGTCTCTTGTCTGTGTGGCTCAGTACTTCACCAGTAATATCTTTTCCCACTGCGACAGGGCAGCAGACTGTATATACCCCCTTTTTCCTTCACATTGTATTCAAGTGATGGTAATCCCTAATAACCAGTTCAATAATTAATCATCCCAAATTGATTTGATCATTTATAATGCGAAATATAAGTATGGATTGTTTTCTTCCTTAACTCGATACCCACAGCCACTTGTTAGTTAAATTACATATTTTGCAAACAGAACTCCCCCTTTTTTTCAGTTTCTAATAAAGTTATAGAACATCTTATTTTGTTACAATATTCTACAACAGTGCAGCATTAAACACTATGGAAACAGCTAAAAGAGAGGGGCAGGGGGGGGGGGGGGGGCATGAACTTGCTTTACTTGCAGTAATTCACCTTCAAACACACAGTCACTATACTTCACAGTAAATCTTGTGAAGTGTTTGAGACGTCTGGCTAAATGAATAAGGAACTTTAACAAATGCCTGAAATATTATTAATAATAATAATTTCGGATAATATTTTATTGGAGAGTTACACAGAGTTACACTATCTGTGTCCTCAAGATTTTGCTTATTTTGCTTATTTCTGACCTCGTTTCCTGGACCGATCAGCATTTGTGCCATATTCTAGTTCTATAAATGTGCGTCTCTCGTCTCTACAAATGCAGACCCACTGTTAACAGACCCCTTTTAAAGTTAACTTATAAACAAGGACAAAGTGTTTTAAAACACCCATTAACTGTAGTGAACAGTGAGAAATTACTGACTGACTGTGGTTTTACAGTCTGAGGCATCATCGGTACCCTTTGCACACTGAACATTTTGTAAAAAGCTCCAACGAATCTGTCACTACACATGAAATCTGATAAACCGGTCTATATCCAAGGAGGTCTATTAACAATTTTTCTGATTATTTCTTCCTAAGGTGTGTATTTGTTTTCTTGTTGAATGTGCCCAGAATGTTGTGTTCAGAGACTGGGTCCAAACTACTGAACGAGTATTAGTAGGTGTTAATCTCTAAAAGAATAATAACGCAGCTATAATTTGACCCCGTTGTTGAACTGCCAACTTTCTTTTAAAATAAAGTTCCCCTGCGACTTTTGCTTTCTCCTGTGCAGGTTTGGTTGCAGTTTATTTAATCACAGCAGTAAGTATTTTTTTAATGATCTTACAAATCATGCATCTATTGCAATGGAAGTTAGCCAAATGCGTTCAAACACGTGGCGTGTTGGCTCAGACAATTTTTAAAAATATATATGTTATTTTAAGCGTATTATTGTTTTGGCCCACAAGCCCCAGTGCTATTAAAACGTGCTTTCTTTTTGTTTAGGGGAAATGCGGTCCTTCCACACACAGGAAATGCTGAAAAGGGTTTGTCTCGTTTTCCAGCACTGCAGTTATATTTGGGGCTTTTGCTATAAATCTGCCTGAAAATGCAGGAAAGACGTCGCTATTTAAATACTTTATTCTTTAATACTGTATACTATTGCACATTCTTCAGTTTGATCTTAAGAATTGCAATGTTCTCATCAGTTATCGTCACTGCACGAAAAAGTGAAGTGAAGCCCCCCAAAAAGTGTTTTTTATTCAGCTTGCATCGCCAATTTTACTTAAAGAAATACATGTTTGCGATTGCAATCAGAAAACAATATTGTCGCGAAGTTTTCCTCCATAAGAGGTGATGTTATGGTTTAAATTTAAAGGGAATACTGCGATTTGGATGTAAAATGTGAGTCAACGCTGAATCGTATCATCTCTGCACATGAGCTTCTTTGGATTTGAGTTACATTAAAGCTAATGTTCATACCAAAGGCATCACAAAACACCTTCAGCACATCTTTTTTTTAAAAAAATGACCTGCAAAAAAACACGCAATGTGTGGGGGATTGATCCAAATAGACTGCATAACGATTAACTACGTGACTTTGTTGAACGATTGTGAGTCGCATCGAAACCCGACCTGTCTTCAATAACAGAATCAAACCCGTTATCTCGCGTCCCTAACTGTGGGTTACTCCTCAGACAGAAAGGAGAGCCAACATGTAATTAACGTGTGCGCACCGCGCACCGCTTTCGCTCTGAGGTCCATGAGGTTGAGGAGCTGCGAATATTCGCAGGGAACCTCACCATCCGAATTGATGACAGGACATCTCGGGATGAGCTCGACATAAATGCAACTTACCAATCCTTCCTCCCCTTGTCCCGGGGAAGTGACTGCCAGGTCGACGCCGTTGATGTCGGACGCATTGATTTGGATGCCCCAGTTGGATTCGGGTTGCTTGAGCCAGTTCTGCAGGACGCGTTTGAAGTCTATACTCTGCCAGTGGCCAGTGCCAGAGTTAATGTCGAATTTTAAAGAGCGGATTGGTGTGTGATTCGTCCATTCTTGCCCCACTGGCTTTAGTCGCAGAATCTGCATGAAGACGGTCGTGGTTTGCTTCACTGGTCGCAGGTATATCCAGAGATGGGCTTTGACGATTTTATTGAATTGGATCTTGGGGCTGATCTTGAAGGAGCAACATTTCGGTTTGTCATCCACTTGGACACTAGGCTCAGCTTAAAACAGAAATGTTTAAAAATAGATGCACGTGAATGACACTACTTCAACATTTTGTCTCAATGCTATACAGTACAAACCGAATCAAAGGGTACGTTGTTCCAACCTGACTTAGCAATGTGCATATTCTCAGACATCAAAATAGTATTTCTACATCCCTGTGTCTTCAATTGGAAATCAAAGGGCTAAACAAAACGTGTAAACGCTGAAGCGTGAATTATGAATTCAGAAAGTGAGTTTGCCCCAAAGCAATCCATTGATCTGTTTAATAATGAGGAGCGGCGATAATATGTATAGTGTTGATGTCTCTGTCATCGTAAACTTTTTTTTAAGGCAAATCTGTCTGAATGCACACCCTTGCTTTGCACCTTTCAATATCCAACAGTTATAAATAACGGTATTTGGGTACAACATGAAGCAATTCACACAGATAGATAGCTACAGTCAGGTATACGTGTGCAACTGCGCCAATGCAGGTGCAGTCCAAAAAAGAAACACGCTTCAGAGATGACCTTCGAGCCATCATCTACTTTAATAGAAACAGCTCGAGAAAGTGTTTCAGTAAAATGACCCTCGTCTTATCTTTATGGCTGTGGATTAATCCTCCATTTCTGCAGATACAGAAGGCGGTGCGGGGCTGGGCAGCTGCAGTTACCCGTCACATGCTTTGCAGTTAAAATGACCCTAATGACACACTGAGGTCATGACACCATTTGCTCGTAGCTATTAAGTTATTCCTCTACAATGAACACTAATACTGCTATGGGACAATGGGGTCTTTCTTCCCAACTCCTTCGGGAAGAAAAAAAAGGCTGGGGGTTTTAAAGCACGTTGAGAAACAAAAGTCTTCTTTTCAGAGACACCGATGGAAAGCTAAACACGTTTAAGATAGAAGCCTAACAGCAAAGCACGTAGTTAAAACTCCTTCCGAAGGGACTCTGGTAATCCTCATTAGCTACGTTCCCTTCTTTCAATGCAATTACTCGAGGAACCGTTTGCAAAAAGGGTCCGAGGTTCACAGGGTCATCTGCAGAGAATAATAGTTATGTTTCTCCCCCAATGAACTGCCCTCTGGAACATAATTCGTCGGCACAAATGAAGTTTGTGAAAGTGTTAGATTCCCCCTTTTTTTTTATAGGTCCAGGTTATAAACGTGGTTTCCCAAGATTCGGGTGTGCAGGAACTATAAAGTGTTGCCAGTTAAGAGGTCTTTGCTTAACTCCAACAGAGCAGAGCGTGTTTGTGAATTCTTCTGAACAGCTATAACGTGAAGACATAAAGATTCTTTTTAACCCCCCCCCACCCCACCTCCTCCCTTAAAGTTTACACTTCTCGTTAAGTGAGTTACGACCTTAGTATGTTGGTGCGTATCGTAAAGGGAAGGGAAGCCCCTTTTGAAACAGGAGAGATGAAAAAAGCTCACAACCAGGTCGCGATTTTCATGGCTCATAAAAATCTCCGAACGGCCGTTTGCTTTCCAGTGCAACTGCCCCATAGCAAACCCTGCCCTCGGCCAACGGTATGAGCCTCGGTGCAGAGCAACAAACAAACAAAAAAAAACGGTGCAAAAGCAGTGGTGACGGGACAGAAACGCAAAAGGTTGCATTGCATTGCATTGCAGAGAGCAATGCACTGGATGGAGAGAGAGAAAGAGAGAGAGAGGAGAGAGAGAGAAGCAACTGAGGCGACAGCTGAGATCTATCTTATTCTCCACGCGTTTCTACTTACGCTCCGTGGCCATCGTGATCAGAGTCTCAGTTGTAGCGTGATAATCGTCGTCTTCTAATGAGGCATCGTTATTGTCATCCCCTTGAATATCATACTGATCGAGGAGTTGTTGCAGAGGAGGAGCTTTGGGGAGAAGCTGATTGACTGTATCCCGGCTGATGTTGGGTGCTTCCTTGAGGCGCAGTTTGCTCAGGATCTGCGACTTGATGGACTCCAGTCTCAGTGCCTTGTTCTCCTTCCTCCACCTGCAAGCCGAGCACTCGGACGCGTTATAGTCACTGTCCGGCCCCTTTTCGAGCGATTCGGGTTTGATATCCGTCAGGTTGGCGTGTGCACCGTCCCTGTTGCCCACTCGCCCGAGTGCACCGAAGAGAGCCAGGTAAATGAGAGCTTGTGATGTTTGCATGTTCCCAAGCCTTTCCTCCGGGATCCTCTCTGCGACTCCAGTGAAAGAAAGTGGGGGGCTGGTGGGGCTGATGGGGCTGGTGGGGCTGGTGGGGCTAGTGGTGGGCTGGTGGGACTGGTAGGGCTGGTGGGCTGGTGGGCTGGTGGGGCTGGTGGGGCTGGTGGGCTGGTGGTGGGCTGGTGGGCTGGGGCTGGTGGCTGGTGGGCTGGTGGGCTGGTGGGCTGGTGGTGGGCTGGTGGGCTGGTGGTGGGCTGGTGGTGGTGGGCTGGTGGGCTGGTGGGGCTGGTGGTGGGCTGGTAGGGCTGGTGGGCTGGTGGTGGGACTGGTGGGGCTGGTGGGCTGGTGGTGGGGCTGGTGGGGCTGGTGGGCTGGTGGTGGGGCTGGTGGTGGGCTGGTGGGGCTGGTGGGCTGGTGGTGGGCTGGTGGGCTGGTGGTGGGTCTGGTGGTGGGCTGGTGGGGCTGGTGGGCTGGGTTATGGCCAAGCGCACTGGTAAATCTCATATATTCCAACACGGCTTTTTATACCGCATCTTTGGCCACACTATTGTGTCGTAAAAATCAACGATTGGCTGCTGTGCCAACAAATAATCTCGCTGTCAGAACTCAGATTCCCCTCTGTCACTCACAGCCCGACTCGCAGTCATTATTTTCGACTCCACTCGCTCTGGTTGCGTGTGTGTCTGTGTCTCTCTCTGTGTGTGTGCGTTGTGGGTTGTGTTGTGTTGTGTTGTGTGTGTGTCTCTGTGCATCGCTCTGTTTATTCAAATGAGAGATTACTGCAAATGGCTCAAACAAAGCGGTAGATTGGAGATTCCTCCCTTTTTTTGGGGGGGGGGGGAGTGGGGGTGGGGGTGGGGTGGGGAGGTGGGGGGTACATTCAGGAAGTCGTTTCGTTTCCAGAGTGCATGGGTTCCCCTGCTGCTCACAGGCAGCAACATGTACTTCTATTCTTTCCGATTTTCCACAGCTTCCAAACAACATCTTTTGCTCAATTGTGAGGGTTGTTGTTCCAACCACTACCCCCCCCCTCCCCCCCCCCCCACCCCCCCCCCCACCCCCTCCCCAATCCCCCACCTCACTCCACCACCCCTCTCCCTGTCTCTGTGCGTAGTAACTCTGCAATCAAATAAAAAGAAAGTTTGACCCGATCCAGTAGTGGGTAACGATCCCTCCCTCCCCTCCCTGCACACACACACTGTTTGCTAAACAGCTGAGAATTTCAACCCAACTCCCTCAGCTTTTTACGCACATTTTTCATCTGCACTTTCGAAATGGTTTGCAAATGCGTATTCGATACCAACTCTGCAGTTATTGAGCAGCTAAACGCCCCAGTTTTTTTTTTCCAGCTGCCCCCCCCCCACTGTATGACACTCTAGAGCGGGGTGTTTAATCGCATCAAGTGTTAGAAAAACCACACGAAGCCCTAAAAGAAAAGGGAAATTAAAACAACAGTGTGGGTATGATTTATAGTCCACGCTCCCACTCTGCTGGACAGTTGGTTCTAGCTGTAGGATATGTTTGCACAATTCTCCAAAATTTGCAGAAAATGCAGATTTTGTTTTAATGGGTATCCTAACAAACCAGATATCGCAGAGAAAAAAAACAAAAAAACATATGCACAAAAACTGCTTGCAACCTCGTGTCAAATGATGTTTGGGTATCAAAAAGTTAAGTAATTGCTAATCATTGCATTTGATATATACCCCCCCCCCCAAAAAAAAAACCTTTGAAACCCGTTCTTTCGTCTGAAATGTCGATGTCCCACGACGAATCCCACTTGTATGAGTTTAGCAAGTAAATGGTTCTGTGAAAAAGACCTACAAGAAAGAAGGACACCCGTCGCAAATACGGTCACTGCAGGTTACATGTTCGTAACATATAGGAAATCAGTGCAAAATGTAATGAACCCAATTGTGCTTTTCAAATAAACGTCCACGACGGTAAAAAAAAAAGTTGATTTATTTCGAGCAGGAATTTGTGAGCCACTTCAAATAACAAGCTGCATTTTTTTTTGTTGCATGGACTAGAAATGGATTTTGCATGATCTTTAAATGTTGGTGACTGCACTGAAGCTAAATGTGTTACAGAAGCTTGAGTTACACCCGCAGTGGAACAAGAAGGTGGTGTCATCGGAAACGTATCCCAAAAGTAACGGGAATGAGCAACCGCCGAGTGGAGGGGGAAAAAAAAAAAGGAACACCCGTTTCACTTAAAAGTCGATTAAAAAGCCAAACGCGATTTTCTTTTGCATCGAGAGAGAGAGAGAGAGAGAGAGAGAGTTAGTTTATTGCAAACTTGCAGGGGAACCGTTTGCGTTTGCAAACGTTTCGTTTCTTCTCGCACGTAAAGGCAATTAAGCGCAAAAAAAATTAGAACAATGTTCTGAGTGTAAATCACACACACAAGTTATTCCTTTAATTACACTTGACTGGGTCGGGCTGGAAACTGGGAGAGCTCTCCTTGCACTGTGAAAAGGAATCCGAACAAGTAATCGTCGGGGCATAATACGCCTTACGCCGATGCCCATGTGGGAGGAAAGGAAAATAAACCGATTGGAAAAGGAAGACCACGCAAACCTCGAGAGCTGTGTTGCTTCTCTCTCTCTCTCTTTCTCTCTCTCTCTCTTGTTTTACGCGTGGAAAAAAAGTACCACGTTGCAACAGGACAAGACTGGACCGGGTGGAGTGGAGTGGGGAACAGGTTACTTTCTGCACTCAAGTTTATCATTGATAAATTCTCTTGTGATTATTATCTACGAGAAGGCGTATCGCCGGCATCACCCGAGTGTGCAGTGCAGATCGATAGTGCGGGCACTTCGTATCATTCAGATACAACCCCATGTTAACGCGAGGCATCTCTGGTTTTGTTGCAATGCTTAACACAAATATTTAATTTATAAAAAAAAGAGAGATTTGGGGAAATCTGCATTGAACGTGTGCCTTGATGCCTGGGAGATGGTGTTAGATAATTTGCATGCTCTTACCCAGACTGTGACTACATGTATTAATAATAATAATAATAATAATAAGTCACCCCTTATTGATTGCTTCCCCCCCCCCTCCCTGTGGTGCATTAATGTCAGATCTAATATTTTATTCCCTTGTTTGTTTGTTTGTCTGTTTCTCTTTTCAAGTAACACTGTCTTTAATTCCTGTGCAGGAGACGTATTCGTTGAAAAATAAAAATCAAATAAAAATCAAATGAAGAAAAAAATGCACGCTCGCCCAGCACAGTGAATTGGACCCCGTTATTATTATTATTATTCTTATCATCATCAGCAGCAGATGATCACTTTGCACGCGGGACAGATATATTTAAAAAAAATGTTAGCTCACATTTAAGCCTCGTGTTTTGGATTGGGGATGAAATGGCTCGGGCTGATGGTGGGTAACATGTCCCCCCTGCTGGCATATCAGTGGATTACAGCATAGCTCGGTCGATGCCTTGATTCAATGGGGTTTAATTTGCACAGCAAGGCTTGCCCTACTGAATGCACAACCCAAGAACTCATCCCCAATCCAATCCCAGTGAGTCTCAAAATATAATCCGCCAACTCAGTCAAGGAGAATAGAGATCGAAAGAAACACAGTCAATCTCTCAACAGACTCACCCGCACTAATTCCCGCACCAGTTCCAGCCAGGCTCCACTGGCTCCCTCACACTCAAGGTCTGAAGATACTCACGCTCCTTCTCAAGTCGCTTCTTGCCTTGGCATCTCCCGACCTCTCCGACCTGCTTACCTCCCCAACCCACTACCATTACCTCCGCTTGACTGGCTCCAGCCTTCTGCATGTCCCTCATGTCCTCTGTTCCACCATCGGTGGCTATACTTCCAGCCGCTATGCGCCCAAACTCTGGAACACTCTTCCTCTATCTCTTCATCTTGCCCCTTCCTTCACGCCCGAAGACCTTACTCTTCGACCGTGCCTATGGTCACCTGTCCCTCGGAGACATGCTCTGCCACTGTCAAGTGCTCTGGGTCATTACCCTGCAATGAGGGGCGCCATATAAATGCAAGTTGTTGTTGCTGTAGTGTCAGAGACATAAGGGCAGTTGGCTGGTGCTGCGTTGTTCATAGGGCAGCAGATGATTCTATGTTGCTTATGTCAATATTAAAACTCATCAAAATCTCTTCATATTTCCCTGCAAGTATATGTTCAAAATCAAATTATATTTCCATTAGTACATGAATCTAACAAATGTCACGTATGCATATTAGGTGTTTTATTGTGTCTCTTCAGTTTATTGGGAAAATGGGAAAGGCAAATGTTTGTTAGATCGCTGTTGAGGAAACTCTGAGAGTTGGGGCGACAACTGCTGGAAGGTGTTACCTGGAGTCCGAGTTCGTGAACACGCATTCGTACATCCAGAGCCTGAAATCCACCTTGATTGGTTTGCAGAGAGATAAGTATGATGGCAGTACTCACATGCATCCCATGCTCAGCCGTGTGTGTGAGTTCCTATTCCCTACCATCCACCTAGTGAGGGCTCAAACACACGCTTGTTGGATGTCAAATGACCAACCAGTGATTATCCTGGTAGGAAGGGAGTAAGTGAGGTCTTATTGGAGCTGAACTTTAGGTCCTTCACAGGAAGATCTTTTATTCTTTGTGGGTGAGTTCAGATGAAACAAAGATATTTCCTTTAGAGTAGATTTATGCGTGACGTATAGAGCATGATATGCAATCTGCAAAAGTTTAACGTTTGCAAATACAAACTAAAACAATTGCAAGCAAAGAAACCTGAAATTGAATCCATTGCAAGGTGACCAAATGATACAACAATATTTCAAAATTTTAAACAGGTACATTGAGCGATTCAGCTTATTTCTGGAATATTATTAATATTAATAGAAAAGGGAACCTGAGTCGCAGGCTGTTGATACAAATCAAACACAAATACCTTCTGATATCTGCCTTGGAAATGTGCTCGATTTTCTTAAATCATTCCAGAATGATCCCAGGTCATCACAATCCTCTTAATTTTTTTTAAATTGTAAAATTATTGACAATTGGAAGTTCATTTTATCAAGCAAATTGCTCATTGACAGACTCCAACTGAAACATACTAAGTACTAAATATGTTTTATCATTAACATTTCAATGCAATTAAAGTAGATATTCACAACATATTCAAATTTTTTACTACTCTATTCAGAGGGCCTCATAGTTTTATTGCCAATAAAAATGCTTTACTGCCACTGAAAGCAATCCCATTAATACCATAGGTGGACATTTAGACTTCTTTACAAAATAAAGCATTACTACTGTCATAAATCAGGTCCTCAAAGCCTTAAAAAATACCAAGAATTGCCATGGAAATGGTACATTATCTTTCTAATGATTTATGCGTTCAATAGTGCTCTGGATAAATTAGGAGTATCATGACAAATTTTCACACACATTGGATACTGATTTGTTCATGGAACACTTCCAGACCAAAAATAGTGTTTATATAAAAAAAATCTATTTAAAGATCAGCAAGTAGAATTCAGCATGCTGACTGAAATATAGAAATGGAATAAACAATAAAGAGCATTAAAATCATGGAACTTTACATATGAAACACTTGGTTTGTTTAACTGGTTCTCCCTGTGTTTGACATTATGATTGTAATTAGTTTCGTCCACAAATATACAGTCAATTCACTTTACAGCATATTCTGTGTTGCGCTTTGAGACGTCGAGAAGATGTGAAAAGCGCTATATCAAATGCAAGGATTATTATTATTATAATTAGAATTAAATTAATTCTTGACAAGGCATCAAGTAAATTGTATAATTAGTCATACTTACACACTGATTATAAATTTTGAAAATATTATGTATTATGTATCATATAAGACGAAAAGGCTGAATTTAGAGATAACATTTAAGGATACTTGAAAATGTCAGTAATCATTACATTTATATTATCCCCTGTTGAAATTCAGCACATTAGATATAGTTTAAGAACTCCTGCCAAACTTTCAACTGTGTTCCATGGAATTATAATGTCAGCCATTACTTCCTCAAAATATGGGAAAACTAGAAATAACATAATAAATTGGGTTTTGAATCTGGTTTCTTATATTTTATATTTAAAAAATGAACAAATGGGTGATACATTTTCTCTGTGCTGATGGCATTGATTCAAATACCAATGTGAGAATAAAACATGGAATGATCAATGTATTTATATATACATTATTTCCATACTGTACAGTTCTACAATCAATAATCTGGAGATAACAGCAAATTGGTTGCTGCTCCCAAGAAATGAAGGTCATTTACTTTGAAATTTTGAATGAATTAAATTATTAGATGAATTGATGCTAGGAACTGAACATTGAAGGAGGATTTGTAAATTTCAAAGAATGGTTTGAAATCTACAGTTTTTACTTGAACTCCAGGTTTAGTTTATTTCCAGTTTTAGTGGAGCCCAACACACACTTCCCACCATCACGCCAGGATAACCAGAATGAAATGCAATTTAGTTGTTTGAGTGACAGCTATTGCGTTTGGTGCCAATACACGTACTGAAATGTGATTACCTACATAAATCAGATGCAGTGGGGGGAAGATAGTATACTCCAGAACCTGTCAAGCACAAACTATTTCTGTGAGTTCTCAGTAGCTAGAACTGGAGACTCTTCAGCATGACAAGCAGTTTCTTTGCGAGTCAGACCCCCGGCTGATCAAACATAACCAACAGCAGGATGTTGTTGGTCCAACATACTGTACTCTACCAAGGAATGGTATGATGCTGGTTCCTGCTCACAATTCCTTACACAACAAGTTCCGAATCATAACCAAGTTTTACCATGTTGACTCTTCCTAACAGGGAGTCGGTGAGGAACAGGACTGAAAGTAGCTCATCAAGAGTGGTGTTGATAGATCCGAAAGAAGGTTGACTGACTATTTTCGTTTCAGTGTGCTGCAGGGAGAGTGTGGGGGAATGGAGGGAGAGAGGGAGAGAGAGAGGGTGGGCAGAGGGAGGAGAATATATCAGTGAATTTCATTCAGATTTTTTTTATGAGCCTGATGCATAACTGTGGCTTTCCACCATCAAACTAAACCAATGGGAAGAATTTTAATCTCAATTCAAATCTTATCCCACTTTGATCGCAGGCATTTATATAATTTTTTGGCCATGGATATTGCTGGATCTACAATGTGCTCTATTTAAGTGAACTGCAGCTCTGTTCTATACTCTTCTTGACATGTGCTGTGCTCTGATAACTGGTGTCCAAATACCAGTTGCATATTTTTTTAATCTTACAGCTGGCAGGGCTGTTGGTTCTTCAATGACATCAGGAATGTAGGCATGGGTCCAGGGTGGGGTGAGGGGGGTGAACACTGGAGAACATTTTAAACTTAAGCAACTTTAAAGTTTAAAGATGTTCGCTTCACGTTGGCTGCAGTTATACGTACTACAGCTGGTGCAAGACTGACGCCTTGAGGTAGTCTCGCAGCACTTCTTGCAAGACAAATACCAAAAACCCAGTTGCACTCACTGCACGTTTTATCAATTCAATATGGTAACGGAGGTGGATGCATCAAATAGCTGTAGCACGACCATTTTTAAAGAACTCTCCCATTTCATTAACTCAACTCATTTTTGTTTTTGCTGAGGGTTGCAAGAAATGTGCAAGTGAGGCCATAGCTGTACACTGTAGACTATGTACATACAGTACAGTTTACTGTACTCTTGGCTCAGGTACACATCCATATGAATTTGCTGATGGCAGCTAACCCATTAGCATTGATGCTTCTCATCAGAAGAGTTGCATTGGTACATTCCCACCCCTCCTTGTTTACTTGCAGCAGATTTCTGCAGGTGTATATTGCCAACATGGGAACAAAAAAATGAATTAATTTTAAATGTCATAGCAGAGGGCAGAGCAGCCAGGACTGAACCATTTCTTTCTGGATGAGTTGGTGGCAGGTGATAGAATGACTCAAAGAGAAACAGAAGGGAGGGGAGGGAGGGAGGAAAGGAAGAAAGAAAGACAACATGCAGGAATAACAGCAGAGGAAGAAAGAGATTGAAAAGAAAAAAAAACACTGCAGCATGAACAAATAGGGTGGAAGGTGTCTGCAGACACAGACAGACTGACAGAGCTGTCAATCAACTGTTCCTCCCCCCCTCCATCCCCCACCTTGAACTGGTGATGATTAAAATGCAGGGGATTCAGTGGATCTTGGCTTGTCCAGTTATTCCTGCCGGAAGCAATGCGTTGTCGCTTCTAGCAAATTAGAAGTGATTGTGAGCGAGCGGAAAAGCCAAACTTCTGGATTTTTCCACTTCCACGTCGCTCGCCTTCGCTGTCAATTCGGTGGAAGGAACCAAGTCACAAAAAAATTTAGTCAAAGCCTTTTAGCAATGTTCAGACAAATGCCAAAAAGGTAGTGGATGTAACATTGGATTTAAGACTACATTTCAGACTCTTATAAACAACAGCCAAGTTTGTGTTGATATTCGGCCAACTGTGACCAATTATGCTGCACTTCCAGTCAAGCCTGATTTTCAGGAATTTATTGTTCATAAAGTCCTGACCCTGTGTAGCTTGTCATCTGCTTTCCAACCTGTTCCTACAGTTATGATGAGCAATTAATGGTATCTTTTTTCTTAAAAGGCCTTATGCCACCGATTCAGGTCAGCAACATTATTAAAAATTAATACGTTTCCTCTTTCAGATAACATCTTTCCTCTGTATAGTCAAATCCGCCAAGCTTTCCTTATCTTCAAAGGTATGAAAACATGCAGTAACCACATGCAGTCTGCCGTTTTGACATCAGACGCTCTCCAGGACCTATGCAGTCTTCAAAATAATGTATTAGTGCTGGATTTGCTTCAAGCCAGGTAGATGAAACATTCTGAATACTAGATGCCATTTATTCAATCTAATTGTGGCTATTTTATGATAACCTTGAGTAGTGGTGGCCAACCTTTTTGGTAGGCCAACCAAATACATTTTTATTTATTGAATTTTTCTTCATTTATGGCCCTGCTCAGTAGCTACTAGAAACAAGGTATTGATATGGCATGGACGAGCGTGGGAACAAGGGCTACTTTTGGGGTGTCAAAAGGGGGTAATCTGTTCAGAATAATCTATGTACACCTTGGAAATTTCCCCTCGATAAGTGCAGAACCTTCTAAAAGTTCAAGGTACCCATAGAAAGGTCACGAGGAGGGTCCAACAACATCATATGGCTCTTCCCACTGCTCAGCCACAGCTTGTGACCATCCTATCCGGTGGAACCTTAATGGCTGCAAACGTTTGTATTTCCTCAATAGTGGATTGCTTGTCTGGGTGACTCATCCATGCCCTCATAGATGAATTGGAGTTGAAAGCAGAAATGAAAATAGAAAAAATCAGTGGTTAGTTTTTCCTGGAATGCATATCTCTCGATATCACTTAATCCATGTAGACTGTGGCTTGAGACTGCTGTGCAAAGAACTCTTCCTCGTATGTTAGAAAGCGTGCTGCTTAGTGTGTTGATATTCCAATTACTTTCCGCGTAATGAGGCATTAAATTGGCAGGAGAGAATGAATTTCAATTTACTGGATTTCTGGGTAAATGTCTGTCAAGCTTTCCCTTCCTTCCAAAGGGCTTACGCTTTCGATGCTGAACAACATTTGAAACGTAAAGTATTGGAATCAAGGTTTATTACAAAGGTATAGGTGAATAATTCTACGCAATTGTAGAACCGGAAATTCAGTCAATTGAAATTAATTCTCTCTTGCCAATTCCAGCTTGCTCACTTAGCACAATAGTATCTAATGCCACATTCATTTACATGTGTTACCATTCATTTACATATATTATCATTCTTATAAAGTGTCTCAGTTGAGGCAGTGGTTTTAAATGATGTCAAGTGACTTTGGATTGGATGATAAGAAAGTAAGAGTTTAGATATCTCTCGAAAACTGAATTTGTTAAGGCTGAGGAGTGTACAACTAAGTGCAAACACACATTTCCATTAACCAGGACCAAATGCCAGTTAATTTCTTTGTTATTAAAGAGCTGGTCACACAATCAATTTTTTTTAAATAACCTTGAAGAATTAAGGGCGATTCTTCAGTAGCTTGTTCTTCAGCCAAGACGAAAGTGATTTGTAAATTCACCCTATGTACACAAGGTTATTTACCACCTCTTTAAAACTGATTTCAACAGTTGCTCTCCGGAGTCATTGGTGATGCTGCATTTTAACCTTATTTGAGCACTATTTTCAAATCAGATTAATGCAAGGCGCTGCATAAGTAAGATCTAAGATGCTGTTTTACAGAAAATAGATCAGAGCCATGCAAGGGTGCAATGTAGATTCACTCTGATGATATAAAGCTTAAGAAAATAGTTATAGTTAGGGTTACAAATCTACTGAGCCAGCCGCTGCTTCTCTTTGCTCAGCGAACACTGGACTGTTTCATGTTCCACCTTCCAATCTGCCCCACCATAGGCAGGTGATCGTTCAGCCATCTGCTCTCAGGAACCACGTTCTTTACTCCCTCCGCCTCAACTCTTCACTCGCCAATTCTCTTACACTATGATTTCTCTCATCTTCTTCCCCCCCCCCCCCATGCCACTGAGATATGTAAATGTAAATTGCATTGCATTTTCCACGTGATAAAGCGCAATATCAAATGCCAGGACTACTACAACACTACTACCACATGGAGTACAGTAATATTACATCCCTTCCTACAGCCTACGCGGTATCCTCTTCCAGTTCAAGATATTGATGTGTTGGTAAAGATGGTCAATGCTGCCCTACTATTTATTATTTTTCTTTGGAGGGGTGGGGGGGGGGGGGGGGGGGGTCAGCCGGGTGTCTGACACATGCGGAAACCCCATCACCACACTTAGGAATAATCCAAACCAGACTGAGAATTCCATGAATGGGAATTTTTGCAACTGATACAACTGTTTTTTTTCTCTCTCTCTCTCTCTCTCAAGTGGTTGCACTACATCCAGAAGGTGACGCTGTGCAACTTGACATCAGCAGCGTCTCAGTATTGGGTACATATAGAGGGGTAGGGGGGGGGGGGGTTTAATATAAAAAAAATACAGTATTTTAACATTTTTTTGCATGAAAGAAAATTGGACACGCAACCGAATTTACACCAAGGGGTTGGAGCTTCTTATGTTGAGTGAGGCTGCGGACGATTGGTCGTCTTGAGTTTACAGAGAAGCTGAATTATATCTCCAACCTCCAGGGAGAAAAAAAGCTTTCTTTTTTTTTGTGTGTGCGTTGGGGTGGATGGGGTGGCCACCCGGTGCCACAGCACAGCAAACGCACCCGAAAGATTTGCACCACTCCACGGTGCGTAAAACATACCCAATTGCAATTGCCCGACATCTGGGGATATGTCACTGGTGGCAACAGGGGGGAAAAAAAAGACAACACAACACAACGCACAGAGAGACACACACAACACACACCACACACAGGGTTTTTGATGTGCGTGGAAAAAAAAAAGACTTGAGAGAGAGAGAGAGAGAGAGAGAGAGCTCTGCTGCCACTGCACGAGTTGCCTGTCTTGTCTGCTGCTGCCGTGCCCGAGGATTGTGTGACCCACTGACAAGAGCCACTCGTGGAAAAAAAAGAGAGAGAGAGAGGGTGAGTTAAGAGTTAAGAGTGGTGGTGGTGGTGGTGGTGGAAAGAAACCCCGACCACGTTAAGAAAAGAGAAGACACACGCGAGCTTGTGCGTGGGAAAGAAAGTGGTGGTGGTGGTGCTGGTGTTTTCCAAGCGACTCAGAGGAGGAGGAGGAGGAGGAGGAGTGGGTGGAATAAACTCGTTCCCTTGGTCGTTCTCTGCAAATGAGCGACTGGGGTGGGTGGGGGGTCGATGGTCCATCTCTGGCTGCTGGTGAGTTGGTGATTTGTGTCGATGCTAATGATGCTCCTCCCAAAAGAAAAGGAAATCTCCTTTGCTTTTTTTTAAATGTATTTATATAATGCATATATATATATATTTATATTTGTATATAAAAAAACACACACACACACACGATTTGCAATGCATTGGCTCAAAGACCAACCCGTTTTCCCAACCGGGGAGGAGGTACATGGATTTGTCAGCAGTTTTACAGGCGCGTCGGTTTGCAAAGCGTTAAAAAAAAAATCCATTGCTATCAGTGCAGAAGGAGAGGAGAATTTCCTCTATTTTCTTCTCTTTTCAACCAGGGGGGAGGGGTGTGGGGGGGGGTTTGCAAATGCGGAATTATACATATATAAGACTGGACCTTTTTGTAATGTTGTGCTCCATTGACTTAGCCATTCGCCTCGTTATCTTGACACAACCCAAATAACAGTGGGTATAAATCTTTGTACTTTCCAACTTAAGTTGTTCGCTTTTATGTAGTGCATTTTTTTTTAAACCTCTTTCCCCCCCCCAAAAAAAAACAATGATTGCAAAATGATATCTTTGTTCTTTACCCCCCCCCTTCCTCATAGATGAAATTGCCAAATCCAGCAATGATGGGTCATTGACCAGGAGGATTTGGGAGCAAAGTGAAAGCATCGTATCATCTACACACACACACACACACATACACACACAAAAAAATCCCTGTGCTGCAATGCTGTAAATAAAGAGTCGCCTTTCGAAGAGAGAGGGAAGGAGAGAGAGAGAAAAAAACAACATTGAGCAAACTCCAAACCAGGAATATTTGGAAACATTTCCTCGGATGTGCAAAAAATGGGCTGCTTCAAATCCAAACACAAGTATGGAGTGTCCAATGCTAAGGCCACGGAGCAGATGGACAGGAGTAAGAGTCAGGACCCTGCACTGGGAGAGTCCCACTTGAAGGAGAATGCGCTCCTGCCAGACGCTGCGCTCCTGGATTACGCACAACGCCTGTCAGAGGATATCGTAGCGACCGCAGTCAGTCAGTTGATAGAAATCGAGAACCGGTACAGAGACATTCCCTACATTGAGAGCGACGTGTGGTGAGAGCTGAGAGAGTGCTGGATGGAGGATTTTTTTTTGTGTGAAAAAAAACACCAAAAAAGGCGCACGATTTTCTCCGCATCTTCGTCCAGGCAAAGAAAAAATAAATAATCGTGGATGGAACTACCGACCTGAAAGTAACAGAAATCATATATATGTATATATATATGTGTAAGAAACAAAGAAGCCGCTGATGGTGATTGCAGAGCCCAGGCTCTCCCCTTCTACAATGTATTTGAGAATGAGCCAAAGGATAACTTACTTTAAATAACATTACGTCGTTGCTTTTCTCTATCCATCCCGAGGTTTCCCAGACCTGAGCAAAATGGACCGTTTGAAATGCAGGATATCACAAACATCTGTTTTTGACATTTAAAGCAGCCCTAATTTTCGAGAAGGGATGTGGGCAAACTTTTTTTTTATTTTAGCGTTTATAAGGAAGGGGTAACTGTGATTTTTTAAAAAAAATACAATAACACACATCACCTAGAACGGGCCGCATTGGTTACCACTGAGAGTTGTGTTCCACCAACAAATGCAAAATATTCTTTCCTGAAAATGGTGCCTTATTTTTTCATCCGTCTATGTGTCTTGATTTCTGCAGAATGTCCACACATGTATGCCGCTTACATGTAGAAATTTCCGTGTATCTGGGAATCCTGGAGGAATGCACCCTGCTTACCCAATTCCTGAGTATAAGGTGCGTACTGGTAACCAAGGCTTGGGGACCCCAGAGTATGTTGAGGTACTGCTGGATTTTAACCAAATAAAATCATTGCCATTGAGAACACTGTTGCTCGTCCAGGTAGGACCACCCTACCCATTTGGGCTTTGGCATGAAGGATTAGCAAAAGCTGAGTGGAAAGAATTCCTGCTACAGATTAATTGGCCTACCCCTCTAAATCCTACCGATGAACCAGGTTTGTCTCTTATCAGCAGTGCCCTAGATTACTGCAGACCTGCCTGGCTCAGAAATAGGTTGACTGAGACCGCCAGAGGGTTGACTCAATTCTGACATTCCGTTACTAAGCACGTCACCTTGTAATGAGATCCCACTAAGCTCCCCCCCCCCCCCCCCCGCCCCTCCCCTGGGAGGACAGTCACGAGTTGGCCTCTTGAAGATATTAGAATATTAGAAACTTGTTAAGCATCAGATAAGCTCATGCTCTTTTTCTGTCTCAGAAGTTTGGATATATGTTGCATAAATCCAGGGGTAGCGTATGTGGCCACTTACACGAAAGGTATAGTCTGAATCTGAAGCTAATTTTGAAAGCGAGATGTGGCACAACTAAAACAGTTCAATAAAATCATTGAGCCAGAACTCATATTTTATGAACTCATTAACCGGAAACAGATGCAGCAGTGTTGAGGGAAACATCTTTCTCAGACTGTTGGGAACAGTGTACAAGTACCAGATGCTGGTTGTAAAGGAAAAAGAATAGAGGTGCTCCTGAGGAACAGAGATGGGGTGCTCTTGTGAACATTCAATGGGAAAGTCACTTCAGTTTTGTTCAAATGACCTGTTTAAAAAAAGTGACAAAGATATCTGTGATTTCTTTGTTGCAATGGTTTACCGCACACATGGTGTTTGGGGGATAAATACCTTTCAATTACATTACAACTCTCTTTCAAGAACTAGGTGGCTGGTTTTGTTAAATGTTACGACAGTGCCACTTGAAAGACAAACCTGTTTTGCTAATTATAAATGCAGACGGAAGATGGTTAAAGCCAATCCAAGATATTTGCCCTTTACAATCATTGTCTGTACGTAAAATACAATAGAGATGCCAGGCACAATTGGCTGAGTACAGCTATACTGCCAGGTTGGGCAGTTTCACATCAGCTGGTTTGAGGCGCAGGACTAGAGCAGTGGAAATAAGGAAGGACTAAAATGGCAGATCTCTTTGAGGACAAAAGCTTCTGATAGTTAAATATATAGATGGTTTAAACTCAGATTGAGGGGTGGGGAAATATTCACTCTAGAAATGTCATCCCCGTTAATGTTCATCAAAATCCACACTAGTTTATTAATGGTTTTGTGCCACCGAGTCCCCAAAGATACTTTTGAAATACTCCACAATATATTACAGTATTTGCAAAACATGTAATAATAATCCTTACATTTGGTATAGCGCTTTTCATGTCTTCTAGACATCTCAAAGTGCTTCACAGAATATACTGTATATTTTGTGGGCGAAATGCGGCAGCCAATTGCGCACAGCAATGTCCTACAAACAGTCGTGGATTGAGTGACCAAATTATTATTGTTTTTTTTTCTTGAGGTATTTTCTTAGTGTTGAAATCCCTCCATTCCTTGGCAACCCCCTATCTTTCTAACCTGTCTCCTCACAGTAGTACGCGCTGCCTCCGCTCTACTGGGTCCGGCCTCCTCCATGTTGCTCGAATCCTGCGCTCCACCATCAGTGACTGTGCCTTCAGCCACTATGCCCCGAAACTTTGGAACCCCCTTCCTCAACCTCTTCGCCTCACCCCCTCCTTCCTCATCTTCAGATCGCGCCTGAAGACCTTCCTCTTCGACCGCGCCTACAGTCACCTTTCCCCTCACCCTGTCTCAGCTTCAGGCTCCGCTATGGTTAAGCGCTCTGAGACTCCACCCAGCATGGCGGTCGCTACATAAATGCAAGTTGTTGTTGTTGCTGTTGGGTTATTATCAGGCGTGTGGAGTTAGGAAACTTGCCCAAGGTTTTGCCGTGCTGGGAATCGAACCCAGATCTCTCGCTTACGAGGTGAGCGCTCTGACCACTGAGCTACAGGACTCCTAGATGTAGGTGACATCTCGTGGCCAAAAAACATAAAAGAAAGTGATCCTGCAACACGTGTGCTTGAGAATTTGGCTCTTGTTCAGATCTTTATGTTCTTGTTCAGGAAATTCCACAAACCCAATCACACCCAAGTCAAACCCAGACTTTTGGCATTACCCTGACATGTGATTTTCTGGGCCTTCACTCCCACACCCTTTGTATATTTATCCACACCTATTTTGGTAATGTCAATGTGATAATTTTATTAGAATATATTAGAATAGAGGCAATTATAATTTTTGAGAATTATGGGATCCAAAATGTACTACAAAGTTCAACTTTATTAATGAAAATGATGCAAAATGAATGCTTAGAAATTTCAAAATATACAGTATTATAATAGTATCAATTTTGTTGCAGTCATAGACTGTGTCTATGAAATAATCAGCCAGGAAATTTAAATGCACAAATTGCTTTATTTTTTACTGCATTATTTTATATATTACTGACATTGTGTTCTTTTTAAGAGCAACCTAAGTTTTATTAGCTTGTATAAATTTTAAGGAAATATTTAAAAATAAAATTTTTAAATTGTGAAATATTTTAAAGAATATTATTTGCACTCCCTTTCAATAGGTTACAACTAAACTTTTTTATTGAAAATTGGATTTTACAGTTGTGCAAGTATACTCTAAACACTGTGCAAGTTGTAGATTAACACTACAGATGCTGCTCTAACAAATTACATGTTAAACAATTCTAGAGGCCCCTTCAGCTCTTGGGTATGTTGCTGTGTTTCAATGACAAAGATTTAGTGATTATCCTAAGTTATTTACTGCCCAATGTGTTGTTTCTAAAATATACAGAGCGGGGTTTCCAACATTCTTGAACCGGAAATATTTCTCATTGAAAAACACTTGTACTAAATTTAAGGCAGGAAAAGAACCCAAAAGTTTTGCCCCTGGAATGAAACTTGAATTAAAATCTTTCTTTGATATTAATCCTTAATTACAATAATATTATTAAAACCAATAGTTTGTAGTCTCCAATAGATAGGTAACAATAGGCTATTGTATTCGTAGCCAAGATTTAAAAAAATTCACATATGCAATCTTTACAATTATACCTTCAATACATGTACTGAATACATGACACCATACATGTAAATATTCCACATCTCTAGCAATCCTGCAAATTAAAGATTCAATCTGCTTCACTTTCAATGTGGAAATCCCAGGGATGGTATTTATGTATTAGGATAGTTTATTAAAGATTTTTGAGATTTTTGTAAATGCATTCAACGGAATTGTCTTTTCTAATTTAATACATTTGTTGGTGAAACTATATTCAGAGGTGAAACAAAATGTTCCATAAATCACAATTTGATTTTGTTTAAAACACATTGCGGTTGCACAGTCTTCAGAGTGAATAAAGAAATTGTGAAAACTTGCTTTCTTACCAAGAGAACAGCATTATTTAAACTAAGATTCTTTCAACAATGGTATTTGAAAGGATTGATTTTTTTAAAAAGCCTGTGTAATTTGGTCAGCATTTTTTTTATTTGGAGTTTCATTACTTTTCTATTATTAATTTTAAATCAAAGATTCAAAAGCTATTAAAAATATATAGAAAATGCTGCGAAAAGTATTGCTTTGTGTGTTCTCTTTATCTCTATGAACATTCTGCAATTTAAGTCATGTCATTTCATACCTTAGGAAATCACAATTTCCCCCCCAAATCCCCCCCAAATTCGGAGTATAACATATTGTCCAAAATTGTTTAAATGACCTCCACTTAAGTTTATTGTGAAATGCAACAATTACATGAATGATTTGCCATTGACTGGTCAGAATACTGTGCCAAGCATCGGTTTAATGTGAGTATTCTATGTCAATACTGATGAGGCGTTAAACATCTCCTGTGGTTGTGGGCTAATCATTTCTTAGTACTCAAGAATTGCCTTACCACTCGGGATTCTTTAGATTTACAGCTAATATGCCTTCAGGTTTGAGGTTTTTAAAAATATACATTTTTATACATCTAAATATGAACTTGAGATTTAATATTTCCTTTAAAGAAACCTTTTCTTCAGGACACATTTCATTTGAGGGCGACAGATTAAAAAAAAAGTGACACAAATCTAAAGAGAGTGTTTGACAAAGTTATAGACAGTTTGTTGATGAATTGTGCAGCTTGTTTCCTGAAGCAATGTCATAGTGAGGAGGCAGTTTGTGTGCGTGTGTGTAGGTTTGCAATGTTTTATTGGCTTAAATCCATCAACCTTCCAGTCACTAAAGATTTATTATAGTTAGATTACATTGTCTTTTTCCATAAATGTTCTCATTTAATTTTTTTTCTATCCCATGTATCAAATATAAGTGGGGAAATAGTCAGACTAAAAATAAACAGTTCACATTTTTAATCCATAGTTATTTATGATCTACCTCCTCGAGCGTTAAAGCTGGGTTCCGTTGAATTTGCTCCAAATCCTAGACTTTAATTTGATTTGCTTCAACAACATAAATAACATAATCGAAAACTCAACTTAGATATAAACAAAATACCACTGGGTTGATGAAGGGTCTCTGGTCTCAGAAGTAAATATAAAAATATAGTTAACTTTCTCCAATAAGTCTGTTCGGTCCAATGAATATCTTTTCACTCAAATCCATCCACATAGGTTGTAGTTTAGTCCCTTCTGGTTTGAGTTCCTCATCTCAGTTACATTTATGCTGCTGTTAAAATGTTACCAGAAGTGAACCACTCTGATTTAAGTAAGGAAGAGCTGCAAATGCTAATCTCATTTTTGCAAACAGGAACGCAGCTGGAGTGGAAAAAGTGCAACACTTAACTCAGTTCTCAATTGCAAGTGTAAACACCATTACATCAATCCATTTGGTTTTGTTTATTCTAAATGGTTAAAATGGGAGAAGTCATGCCACAGAGCACACAAACCCTGGACTCCCAGCTATCAAATAAAAAAAACACACAAAATGTTCCCACCCTTCCATGTTGTAAAGTAGATTTAACACTTTTTCCACTCGGTCTGCTTTTCTTAAAATAGTAAAACTGGAGGAAAAAATAGATTTGAGCATATGCTTGGCCAGATTTAACGAAAAAACTCAAAACGTTGCTTGAACCCAAATGAAGGCAAATAGTGTGTAAATCACTAGCCTGATAACAGGAAGAATATTGCCTTCCCAGCCATCAGTGCCTGGACCCGGGCAGAGTTCTTACCTGAGCTGTGATCTGATGGATCACAGGGATCGTTGCTAATAATCCATGTCATCAACGAACACAAATTACACCAAGAGATTAGTGTCCATCTACTTCCAAGGATTACCCAGAAGAGTGTCTAATAGTGAAGGATCCAGAGCAGCTCCATGATGCTCAACAACCGACATAAATACACTTTGAGATAAGGCCAGAATCACTTCACCTCCGTTCCATCTTCCAATTGCCCCCATTTTACTTGACGAAGGACAAGCCATCAATGAATAACTTTAAAATTAATGACAATTTCAATAGTTTAAGAAACAAAATGGTTTTAACTGAAAAAATACAAATGTTATAAAACTTTTTTTTCTTTTAAATGACACAAAATATTGGCAGCCAAATCTGTGTTTGTCCCCCTAATTATTTTAACTTGGTACCCGGGATGCAATGCATTGTCAGAGTTGTCATTCTTTGGCCGAGAAATTAGAAGATTGGTCTCTTCTGCCCGTTCAAGTGGACATTAAAGAACTTATGGCACTATTGGAAGTTTCTCCGTGTGTCCTAGCCAACCATTCTCCAGCTAAGTTGATTAACTTCAACTTCATTTGTAGGACATTACCATAAGTAAATTATCTATCTTGTACATCGTCAAATACAGTCACTACACTTAAGCTCTCTGCTAGGGAGTGCTTTGAGACGTTTTGATGTGGGAGGTGCTATATCAAACACAAGGATTGCTCTTGTTATATTTATTATACTCAATTAAAAANCATTCACCTGGGGCATATACATGAGTACATTTTGATCACAGAAAAAAANCGTTAGCGCATAATATTAATTGAAACCCCGATTCATAATCCTCGTTTTTAAACCTGGGGTCATTTAGCTCTCTATAACACGAGATCCTTGCTTCCAAGTGAACTAAAGCAAGCATCCAGGTGATTCTTCGTCACTTCTTCAAGCTTTGCTGGTTTCCAGATCGGTCTTTGGTCTTTGTCAATCAGAACTGTTAGAAGAGATAAGTGGTGTCAGTCCCATGAAACATTTAAGACATCAATCGATGACTTTTAGGTCATGGAACCACAAACTGCAACACTGATCACCGTTTACGAATCTAGCATTGTATTCCTTTGAGGTCCTCTGTTTTATCTTCATATTTATAATTTCTGGGAGAATAATGAATTCAAAAGGGTGTCTTGCGAGTGGTATTAACAAACCTGATTTGTTGAGTTAATTGTAGCTTCCAGTGTGCAAAATTATTTCATTGACCATTGTTAATTTGGAATTCAAAGAAAATGTACTCAGTATAAAACAAATCTGTTTTACAAATATTGTAAGGGTACACCATTAGGGATACAAATATATTCAATCTTATGTTTTATCCTGTAGCTGTGTCATAACAGCAGTTTTACAATGATCTCAGTGTTAGGGAGGGTTTTCACTCCTAATCACTGTTTGGTGACCCATGGAAGCATTGACGTCAAGTGATAGGATAGGCTTGGATGAAGCAAGGCTGGGATGAAGCTTGCCAGCAGGTTATTCAATTCTAAATACACTTTCCAATGAGAAATAAAAATACATTCAATACTAATGAGACAAATGCCTTGTCTTAGAGATTGGGCTGAATTGAATCAGCTGTCATTGTTAGAGCACAGTTAATGAAGATGAATGAACATATGTGTTATCCTTAAAGGACACTGCTGAACAACACACCATGGCCATGAAGCACATCATAAAGCACGTTTTGTCATTCACTGCACCCAATTTGTTGTGAGGTTCATATTCCCACACGGAATTGGTAAAGCCTTGAACATAGAAACAGGAGTAGAAATTTCAGCCTGTAAAGTCTGCTATTTTATGTGTTATTTTGGGACACATTTTAATCCAAATTTCCTGTTTTCTCCCCCATATTCCTTTCATACTTGGATTACCCAAAAGAACATTGGGTTGATTTAGATTCATTTTTAAAAAACAAACCTCAGAAATATTCCTTTTTTTCCTCCACGCCCCATACGATATAAACCAGAACACACTTACACAGTTGCTCATTAATTCTATTCCTGTAAAACACATTCAGTAGCAGTCTATTCTGTAAATATCCAGAGTCACTTATGATATGCTGTTAACTCGAGCCAAGTCTTCACGTGACTGTTCTATTCTGATATTTGCTACTGAACATACAATTTGCTCTAAAATGCTTGTAAAATATTAATTCTAATCTATTTGCTCTATTTCTGGAAAAAAAAAGCTGGAGTACAAACTAAGCCTATTTATGCTAGATCCGAAAAAATTGCATTTGACAGAATTCGCAGCTGTTCTGCACTAAAACTGCAATGTAAACCAAGGCAAACACAGGGAATCACACAGTAGCGGATCCAAGCTATGGCGCCAGAGAGTGGTTTGATTCAATCTCTGGAACAACAAGTACTGCTACGTACCACCAAATTGAATCAGAGTCCCTAAGGCTTCGGTACAGTTGCAATGTAAAAGCACTGTTTGTACAGCACCATTTTTTCCGAGCCATTGCTGCAGATTAAGTGCTGTTAATCTTGCAGTTTAATCCTTCAGTGAGCATGTCAGCACTCATCAGATGCACAGAGGTCACTGCACCATTGCGCAAATAAAAAACGATGAAGATGGGCGAGGGTGGATTTTAGTTTTTTTTAATAAAGGATTGTCTCAAGTGATTGCGTGTCCACTCGAGATGTTCACGGAACGGAATAAAAATCCCAAAGGATTGGAAAATAGCAAATGTTAGTTCTAATCTTTGATAAACAGTGAGGGAAGAACGTTAAAAACTGCAGCCTCAAGATTTGCTGAAGATTGTGAGGAAAAGCCTTGAAGCAATATTAAGAGATATCTTGAAGCGCACAGGTTCAATAGAGCCAGTTCGAATGATTTTAACAGTGGGAGGTCGTGCTTTACAAATTTATTGCATTTCTTTGAGGAATTTACAGACCTGGTGGAGTGAGGTAAGGCAGTGGGTGTCATTGGCCTGGGTTTTAAAAAGCAATGACACTGTTCCACGCAACAGACTACTAACTGCATAAGGTTGCCTATTCTGGGATGGATGGCAAATATCAAAATGGTCCACTTGGCAGAATGCAATGTATGGTGGTGGATGGGAAAGTACATGGCCAGGAAATGATAGTCAGTGACCACACCATTACTTCCAATTTTCATAAGTGATTTTGAGATGTATCCTGGCAAAAAGTCCCATCTATAAATCGCGTGCAACACCAAATCAAGAATAGCAGCAAATGATGAGAATCAATACCCTTTAAAGCTACAGTTCTGCAAATAGGGTTCATAGGATTGGTCCAACCTTACCTGCGCGCACACCTTCATAGAAGTCATGGCCTCTCTGGAACAGATAAATTGCCAAACAGCAGTTACATGAAAAGAAAGTGTTTGTTGTTTTCTCGGTAACTGACTACAAGTTTATAATCTTGATATACTTTTTTTCTTTCTTTTCGATAGTAAAAACAATTTTTTGCATCATTAAGCAGCTCTTTTCATCTCTGAATGGACGAGCATCCCAACATTGTTTACAGAAGACTAAATGTCTATGGAAACGATCAAATTAATGGTCAGGGTGAAGCTGATTATGGTATTCAGTGCAACTGTGTCTTATTGTTCGATTCTTGAAGATGTGTGGTTTCTTCTGTAACTATTTATTATCTTTTGAGTGAATACCTGCAGAGTAATGTGCATGGTACCATGTAAGCACCTTCCTCCCCCACATGCTGTCCCTGACCAGGATTGCCTTCTTCCACTTCCACCAAATTGCCTGCCCCCGACTGTACCTTAACCCAAATGCAGCCGAAACCCTTGTGCATGTGTTTGTCACCTCCCGCTTGGATTACTCTAAGCCGGTCTCCCCAGCTCCACCATTCAAAAGATCCAGTTCATTGAAACCTTTGCCGCCCGCATACTGACCCGGACCAAACTCTGTGCCCACATCTCACCAGTTCTGGCCAGGCTCCACTGGCTCCCCATCACCGAATGGATCGACTTCAAGATCCTCACAGTCGTGTTCAAAGCCCTTCACTCCCTGGCACCTCCCTACCTCTCCGACCGCCTCACTCCGGAATCCACCACCTGGTGACTCCACTTGACCAGCACCGGCCTCCTCCTCGTCCCTCGCACCCTCCGCCCCACCATCTTAGGTCATGCTTTCAGCCACTACACTACACCCAAACTCTGGAACTCTCGCTCAATCCCTCCGCCTTGCCCCCTCTCTCCCCTCTTTCAAGTCCTGCCTGAAAACTTTCCTCTTCGATCGAGCTTATGGCCACCTCCCCCCGGCTTGGAGTCAGGCTCCGCCACTGTTAAGCGCTCTGAGACACTACCCTGCATTGAGGTTGCTATGTAAGTGCAAGTTTTTGTTGTAATTGTTGTAAATACCAGAAGAATTAGTTGATCTACTAGGTGCCTGTGTTCATAAACTGCTTCAGTTCCAACAAAAGTTGGCACGTGGAGCATTGTAACTCAATGCTAAAACCAAAACCAAAATGTGCAACCTCAGCTGATTATAGACACTGTTGCAAGCCATTGAATAAATTCTACCTGTGACATTAAATGCTCCCATTGAAGCCCACAAAGTGCTGTACAATGAATGGCCAAAGAGTCTGTTGCTAATTGTCCTGTAATAAAAGGACACATTCTGTGGAGCCACTGCTGCTGTCTCACCATGCAAGCCTGGCTGAGCCGATACTCCATCACTAGAACATCTTGCAGGCTCATTACGGCTCCCTGTTCAAGCTGTCGAAAGGTTAGCTTCATGGATGTCGGCGACATTTTCTTCATTGTCTAAATTCCAAAGGAACCACATCATTATAAATGTATGCATTCGCTGGGTGACTGTTCAAATAGGAATAAACTTTGAGAAAGTATACTTTTTATACAGGCAAATCTAAAATCAAAATAGTTTTTTAAACAAGTTACGTTCATATAACGTGCTTAAGCCTCGTTTAATTTTCCAATGTTCTCTTCTGATAATAATAATAATAATCCTTGCATTTGATATGGTGCCTTATCACGTCTTCGAGACGCCTCAAAGCGCTTCACAGTAAAACAAACTGACTCTATATATTTTGTGGGCGAAACCTTCTTCCCAGAAAGTTTGGTCACACTGGGTTGCCTCGTTGATAATATCTTGTAAGGGTGGCCATTCGTGATGTGGGAACCCAAGTAGCGAGTTTTAATAGGCTATTTAACCCTTTACTCACATGTATAAATATATAAATCATTTATACCGATTCTTCCCTTCACTACTACCCAGGCCACTAAGATCAACTGTGGCAATGGGACCTGCTAATGGATCTCCCTAGGCTACATTTTCGTGGCCCTGCCCATAGTCTGCTCTCCTATACTGTAGATCAACATCAGGTTTACAATTAGGTTCATAAACTGGCACATCTGCAAGATCAAAAATGCTGAACTGAAGCATCAATCCATAAAATAAACACAAAAATATCTGCAATACAGACAAAATGTTAATCATTTTGGTTAAGTCACTCCTCTTGCTAATCTGATGTAAATTCCAAAGGTTTAAGAATGTCTGCACTGTTTAGACTTTTTTCACAACATAAAAACTGCCTTAAAGTCACAGATGGGAAAATTTCCCTCATCACTTTGCATCTAATGTTTAGATACCAATTTAAACAGCTGTATTTAATCTTAACTAGTTAGTTTTAGCCGGAAATGCATTTTTTAAAAAAAAATGAGAGCAAGTCTTCCCTTTCTTGGGTTTACCACAAAGGCATCATTCCCAGATTCAAGCAGAGACAGTAGATGAATAGGATTTCACCGAGGGATATTAGGTGAGGCCATATTTGAGTTCAACTACAATGAATCTCATTCCTCTCCTCCCTTTTCAAAATGGTAAATGTGTCTGACATCACTTTCCAGGCTCACACAATAGGTTTGGACAAGATTCCTGTGAGGCTTGAATTATAGTATGCTTCAGTAAAAAACATTATGGTGTCTAGCAATAACCGTGCATATCCTTTGATATCACCTCCATTCTATATATCACAATAAATCAACTATTGAACGATATTGAGCTATATTTTTTGCAGAGCTAAAGCTTCAGTTACTGCCCAATGATAGATGACTTGCTTTCATAGCCTGCAGATATGCCAATTTGAGTGCACGATTGTTCAGTGCTGGACTATGAAGAGTTTGCATGAATCCTGCATTCGATAAAGTGCAGTTTAGATTCCATCTAGTCTTTATCTGTAGCACTCACTGTACCTCCAACTGCTTGAGCGCAAATGGGCTACCATCCTGCATCAGATTTTGTAGAATCTCTTCCACACTGCTGCTTTTAAACAGACTGTAAAACATAGGGTAAATGAAACAGTTTCACAATGGATTCTTAATCTACAATAGCATAATGATACAAATAATACCACTTTGTTCCTCTGATATCAGGTCACTGTTGGTGCGAATGCAGAGAAAGTCATGAGAAACTCTAAGGCCACATTTCTACAAGCCGCTAATTTAAATGTGCCAGTCAGCATATTGCAAACTGGGATGATTTGCCATAAAGCTGAAGAAGCAAAAGTGAATAATCCCGGATTAAATTGCTCATCGGGTAACAACTATTTGAAAAAGCATTTGCTTAGAACAAAAATTTTAATTTTGTAATAGTAGGATTTCAAGTAGGATAATGTCTCAGAGTGCCTCACTGTGGTGGAGGTTGACTCTGAGCTGTGGGGAGAGGTGGTCGGGGAAGGTGACACTGTGCAAATAAAATAGCTCAAAACAGCCAAGTGCATGACTCCCAAGAGGCAACTGCAAATTCGCATCCAAAGGATGCCCATTGTATGAACTTGCCTCAGGTAGGTGGGAAGCATTCATTCCAGGGGACAGGGATCAAAGCACAATGTTCATTCAGCCTGCTGTCATTCACTGAATACCGGTCGATCTAAGAGAAGCAGCAATGAGAAATCCACCCTCGCGCATTTGGCCCCGGTCTCCCGGCTATTAGAGAGCTTTAAAAATGAGCAAATTACAAAGGCAGAAGATAAGTCAGAGGGATTAAAAAAAAACTCACGGGAGTTCTAAAGATCTGAGAAAAATCCTACAGCAGCATGATTTTTTAATATACAATTCTCATGTGTGAAACAGAACTGCTTAGAAAAATAATTCTCTCAAAATGAAGTTGGAGCACACCTGGGCAAATCCAATTTATTGGTGCATAATATTAGTTCATTCGTCTGCTGTATATTATCCACACCCCACACACACACACTATGGACATTGTCTGGGAAGGACATTCAAGGGCAAAAAAAACTTTAACCTCATCTACATGTACCTTCACACGACTTGTACCTTTTAACCTGACAACTCACAATGCTCTTTCCCCCTTGCAGCGAGGAAATTTCATTTAAATAAGCTAATGGGATGAATTTCCATTTATTGTTCAACGTGCTATTGAAAATGGAAACGTTGGTATTTTAAACCCTCCCAGTTAGGTGCCCAAATGAGCAATAAAACAAAGTATTTGTCAATGGAGAATAACATAATTTACATGAAAGAGAACATTGCAATCCATTAAATGCCATAATAAAATTGAAATGTCTGTTTCTGGCAACGGTTACTTCGATCAATTCGCACACACACCAAAATTAAATTTACAGCTGTAAAAGTGATGAAATTCACACCAATTTATGTAATACAGAATAGCTGGGCCAGTCATTCAATTTGATCCAAATTACTGGTGCTCTATCCTAAGTACCTATTGATCTTGTCCACATGGTCAGCCAAAACAAACTTCTTATCTTCAACTGTGCACTGTTGGAAGAGAAAAAAGGGAATAAACAGTTTTCCTTTTAAAAAAGTTTTCTATTATTTGTTTTGTAAAGTCTATATCATTTCTGCCTTCAGAAGTTAAGATTTTTAAAAAAATTAGAACCAGAGGGGAAACTATTGCCTTTATCATCTCCTCAATCAGTATGAGAAGATGAGTCATGCCAATTTAGGAGAAATGCGTTTCCACATCATTTAGAAGTTGTCGTTATCCACTGTTCTCTGCAATTGCCAGTTTTCAATCAGTTACTTGTTCTAAACGTTGTTGAATGCCATCATATCCTCTGAACTTTGGTTCACGACATCATACAATTTCCATTGCATGACTCACATTCACTTCAAAGTGAAGACCTACAATATTGCTCATTATAAGAGGGAGAGAGACTGGAAGAAATTGCCTGGTCTATCAGTCGGCTTGTAAGGCAAATTGACCATGCAGTGTGATGCGGTTCCTTTGGCTGCAGCCAGAATTTCTCCAGTTCCACTGGTATAAAATACAGTACTCACTGTGCTAGCAATTGATATGCAGCCCTTTCAGATTGATGAACAACAGATTTGCAGCATTCCAGATCATTATTCTGTCTAAATAGCTCTTGTACACTACAGACTTTATCAGTTCCTACAATGCAAGTTAGCAGCCTGGGATAATAGCATTGATTCTTTATTGCACTATCCTCATTTGAAGGTTAAGTAAAACTGATCCCGCACACTTCTCGAATACCCAGATAGCATTCCACATACCAGGGGCTGAATCCCTCTTGAATTGTAACTTGAGTTTTACTAAGAATACAAACTTTAATAGTGATCCCGATGTTGTACACTTTAAAAATACCTTATGATGATAAGAATTCAACAAATCTGCAACATCCTCTTTTGAAGGTGACTTTAAAGATACCAAATCTTTCTCCAGCGCAGGGATCTGGGGAAAAAACAATCAGATGTGACCAATATCAATTTTAGACTAGTTGCAATTCTTTTGAACTTCAAGGAGAATCCAAAATGTAACAAACGATAAGCAACAACAACAACAAGATTACATTTGTATAGCGCCTTTCACGTCGGGAGGACGTCCCAAGGCACTGAAGGAACAAATCTTCTGTGTTTTGTAGAAGCACTATTGAAAGGTTCTAAAGAATGGGTTTTAAAAAAAGTGATTAATTTTGGGTTTAAAATTGATTTAAAAAAGAAATGGCTAAATCTTTTTTTTTTACAAAATACACATTCAAAATACAACGGCTACTGAATGATTGTAGATTTCACCTCAACCCAGTGCTCCATGGCTCTAACATATTAATAATAATAATAAACCTTGCATTTGATATAGTGCCTTGTTACATCTTCGAGATGTCTCAAAGCGTTTCCCAGAATACATTGTAAAGTGAATTGAGTGTATATTTTGTGAGCGAAATGTAGGGGCCAATTGCGCATAGCAGTGTCCCACAAACAGTCGTAGATTAAGCTAATTTTTTTTTTTCTGAAGGAATTATTATCCCCGGAAAAGCAACTCGCCAATCAACTAACAACGGGGTTCCTATTTACTGCTAGGTAAACAGAGGCATGTGGAGTAAGGAAACTTGCCCAACGTTTCGCACTGCCGGGAATCGAACCCACTTGCTCTTGCGAGGCGAGTGCTCTAACCACTGAGCTACAGGGCTCCACGGACTAGTATGTATGTTATCTGGGTGAACATTGCACTTTTAACCATCCAGAGAAATTAGGCAATTTATAACGAGTGGACACGTTCCAGTATCTGTGCGCAAAAAGATATCCATTTGTTTTATGTAGTTCTGAAGAAAAAGAATTCCCACTTTGTTGATGAATCGCTGAGTTGAGAAGCACAAATACATGTTTAGCATAATATAGCATGGCACTCCAGTCTCACTGTCAAACATACGAGGATGTTCAGTAATTCCTGCTGTGAATTTAAAGGGTATTCAGGCAAGGCTAAATATACTGCACAACAGCTGGTGCATCAAATTAGAACTATAACCTTACAAGGGGATATTCCAAAGCAAAACATTCTGACACACAACAATAAGGCAGAAACTTGTGCTATGTTTTTTTCTGATGTCCCTCAGCAACCAACTACAGTGGAGTGGAGAATTACCATCCTGTGGTTCATCAAAGGATGAGGCCAGTAGGCTACTGAGACACTGGATTTGATACACATTTTGTTTGTATTCACTGATTTTGAAAATAGTAACAAAAAATGCTATATTTTATTTTCTTCCCTTCTCACATTAATGAGCACTGGCCTAAGGTTCCATGAGTGCTTTCCAGTTACCTTATCCAAGTGAGCATTCATTGCGTACGAGAGCATAGCCAGTGTGGTTTTGAAGGCTATTCAACCATGGGCTGGGCTGGGGTAGGGGGAGAGGAAACAAATCATAATCAAGCTCCAATTTGACAAACACAACTTTTCTGCAGGGATCAGTGTGATTTTCGTTCCGAGCTTGGAACCCTGATTGATTTTCAGTCGCTAGCTTGAGGAACAACGGCCAATAGCTGTGTCCCCATCTGCTGACCTGGCTGAGAGGAGCTAACTCAGCACAGATTGGGGATTGGCCTGGAACCTCACAGGTTCCGTATGAGCCAAACTCTCACGAGGCAGTGGCTTCGACTGCTGAGCCATTGTTGCTCGGGATGACCCAGATTTTTTTTGGAAGGCCTTCTTACACATCCCTTGCCCCCTCCGCTCCACCGTCAGCAGCTGTGCTTTCAGCTACTACGCCCTGAGACACTAGAACGCTCTGCCTCCATTCCGCTGCACTGCTCCTTCCTTGCCCATCTTCAGATCAAATCCGAAGACCTTCCTCTTTGATTGTGCCTATGGTCACCTCCCCTCTCTCCACAGCTCCCCAACTGGTAGGTGCTCCGAGACACTACCCCTCGTGAATGGTGCTATATAAATGCAGGTTGTTGTTGCTGTGGCTGTTTAACAGAGGCAACACATTATTTTCCAGTGGAAAAAGGTTAATTCTAAAGCTTTTGCTCAGTTAGTGTAGAGATTTGTGAAATCTTCCTGAAGGTTTCCCATGATTAAAAAGTACTCTACTTCTGTGCTCCATCCAGAACATTGTATAAACTACTTTTCTGCCAACATAAACATCACCCACCACATAACACATGACTCTGGAGTCAAGGAAATGACCCAGGCCCATATTTATCAATTAAAACAGAAATATGTGGCGTTTAGTTTAATCTCCTTTTCTGGGATGAGCAAATTCCTCTTTAAAACATTGTGATTGATGCCATTGCTCATTTAGATCAGGTCAGTTCTGCACTAGTGAATTTTTTGTCTGAGCAGCACTCACCTTAGTTTCTGGAAGCACATTTATATTATATATTTATATATATTGTACACACACACACACAGACACATACACACACATACCATACATAGAGTTCATAGAGTTCATAGAATCGTACAGCACAAAAAGAGGCCATTCGGCCCATCGAGTTTGTGCCGGCTCTTTGAATAGAGCAATTGATGTCAGTCCCACTCCCCAGCCTCTTCCCCATAACCCTGCAAACCCGTCCTCCTCAAATACCTGTCCACCGCGTTTTTAAAAGTTGTTATCAAATCGGCCTCGACCACCCTTTCAGGCAATGCGTTCCAGATTCGAACAACTCGCTGCGTGAAAAAAATTCTTCTCACCTCCCCTCTGCTTCTTTTAGAGACTGTTTTGAATCTGTGACCTCGAGTCACCGACACACCCACCAGTGGAAACAGTTTTTCCCTTTCTAACCTATCAAATCGCCTCATGATTTTGAAGACCTCTATTAGGTCTCCTCGTCACCTTCTCTGCTCCAATGAGAATAATCCCGGCCTCTCTAGCCTTTCCTCATAATTAAGGTCCCTCATTCCTGGTACCATCCTCGTAAATCTCCTCTGCACCCTTTCCAATACGTTAACATCCTTCCTATAGTGTGGTGCCCAGTATTCTAACTGAGGCCTAACCAGTGTTTTATATAGGTTAATCATAACCTCCTGACTCTTGTACTCTATGCCCCTATTTATAAAGCCTAGTATCCCATATGCCCTTTTTACAGCTTTATCTACCTGTCCTGCCACCTTCAAGGATTCATTTACCTGCACCCCCAGGTCACTCTGTTCTTTTACCCCCCTTAAGATTATATTACCAGCCTATATTACCTCTCCTCATTCTTTCTACCAAAATGCATTACCTCGCATTTCTCCACATTGCCATGTGTCTGCCCATTTTACCATTCTGTCTATGTCTTCCTGCAGTTGGCTACTATCCTTCTCACTGTTTACTACCCTACTTAACTTTGTGTCGTCCGCAAAGATGGTACTTGCTATGGTCTCAATTAACTCAATTAACAGCTACGGAAAGGAGCAATGGTCTAAAATTCAGCAAAGAAAAAGACTTGAAAATTACCTTCTCGGACTCCACAAAATGAGTAGCAATTCCAGCTTGCTGCACATCCCTTCCTTTAATTCGATATCCAGTTAATGCAAGGTACAAGCCAAGTTTCCCTTCCAGTCTTGGCAAGAAAAAGCCTCCTCCTACATCTGGAAAGAGACCTGCATAGAAACACAATTGAACTTGCATTAAACCTGACAATTGTAATTACAGTAGTATTCAACGTTGCTTTGAAATCCGTACAGAATAATGGTTGTTTCAATAAAAAAAGGCAATACATTTCATTATATGATTTAGAAGCTTTTTTTTCACATTTCCATTAAAATTTGGGCATCTCTTGGCTTCTATTTGCATAATGGACGAAACAGATTACATTTGGTCATTCATCTTATTCCTGTTTGTGGGATGTTACTGGTGCAGATTACCTGCTGTGTTTGCCTAAATAACTGGTGGTTGTACACTTCGAAGCAACTCACAGCACCGCAGTTGATGAAGTGCATTATGTTAAAATGTCTTGAAGAATATCACTGCATGAAGTACTTTGAGACAATTTTGACATGATAAGCACTGCATCAAATGCGGGCACCTTTATTGTAAATCAATCAGTAACGATTAATCTTGTTTTTTGACAATCTTAGCACTTACAATTGAAAGTAGACGAAAGTCTGGTAATCCGATTTACAGACGACAATCCGTTTTTTTTAAATTCACATTTGTATATAAGGGGAGTGAGTTTGCTCTTTGTGTTAACTATGTGTACGGTGAAAATTACAGGCGTTTTTCATTATGTAAATAACCAATGATTTTATATATTTTTTTCCCCAATGGTTGTTAAATAAGGGCACCTGTAATTCATTCTGTAACGTAGGTTTACATATTGTTAACACAAACTGCAAATTAGACTCCCTAGTCTACGCATATGTTTTTGCCACTGGTGCTTGCAGAAGGCATTTGATGACAAGCGAAGAGAAGAGGGAAGCACCTTCTAAAACAATATTAAGCCATAAGGAAACCTGAAGCTTTTACTATGTGATCTCAGATGTTTTTATAACACTGCATAAAAAAAGCAAATGAGATTTCTCCTGGTCTATTGGAACGTCTAAAATTGTGTTGCTTTCTTGAACGTCCTCCCATCTTAATCCATCAAGTGTTTTGCAACATGTGCTAACTTCATGAATGGGAGACGCCAGGAAGGCCATAGCATGATCGAGATTAAAAGTGACTTATTTACTACAAAGGAGACGTTAGCATTTCTTTTCAAGAAGCCCAAAGCAAGACTCAGTTGCCATGGTGAAAGCTCTCAAGTCAGATCCAGCATGACACTGCGGTTCTCTGTGTAATCCATTCTTACCACAACAAAAAGGAAGAGAAACTAAAAAAGGAAGAAAATATCCATGAAAACGTATATTTTAACTTCCTTCTACAGTCATGTCTCATTTTATTGCAATTTGTTTCAAAAAAGGCAGAACTAACTGTAATGTATCAATAATTATAATAATAATAATCCTTGCATTTGATATAGCGCCTTATCACTTCTTCAAGACGTCTCAAAGCGCTTCACAGAATATACTGTAAAGTATAGTGACTGTGTATTTTGTGGAAGAAACACAGCAGCCAACAGCGCACAGCAGTGTCCCACAAACAGTTGTGGATTGAGTGACCAAATTATTATTATTATTTTGAAGGGATTATTATCCCCCTTACATTACAGTAGTTACATTTGTGCAATATTTTACAACATCGTGTCTGAAAAACATTTTTGCAGTGAACATTCAAACCCTTTCAAGAGTATCTAATGTACAGATTTCAATGCTAATGGAAATGTTTTGTTTAATGTGAACAGTATTCCTTTAAAATAATCATAGAATATAGAAAGGAAAATTGAAAGCCTGAGTTAAAATTGGTAAGTAGCAATAAATATAGATTAAAATCATTGGGTAATTCTTTCAGTGAAATGGCAACCTTGAAATCATTGCTGTTCAGTGTTTTTTCAAAAATGAGATTTAAGACTGCAGACTGACTTTGTGGGAATAGATTTCTTTCTTTCTGAAAATGCAATTTAAGCCAGAGAATCCTGGCAGCAACAACCACTGGTCCGTGCCGACTTCAGTATGTGACAATATCCATACTGAAGGATAAAATGAAACCTAAATCTTGCAAATTCATCAAGCAATCCTCTCTAGGTGAAAACCAAGAGATAATGCTGTCTATTCTGATATGCTGCTCCCACATTAGACACAGCAGTTGGAGGCCAACTAGAAATTGCTTTGTAATGAAGGGTATTATCAACTCTGGCATCTGTGGTAGAGGCTGACATTGTTCACAATTCAGTACGTTCTGTGTTTTCAAGTACAAGGAGAAATTGGCTTGAGTGAAAAGACAGGAAATCTGCAACAGTGGCTTCTAAAATTATCGAACGTGCGCAGAATCTCATTGAGAATCTCACCAGTCAGTGTTCCGAGGTACATGGATGGGAGCATCTTGAAATGCAGCTTTTATGAGCTCATCTCTTGGTTGATGTGGTGTTTACAGAGAAACAGAGCGTAGATTTCAACAGAAGCCAACATAAGACTGTATGGATTAGCTCGCCGGTGTGCCATAATAGGAGTGGTTCTGCACTATTTGAAAGAAAAAGTACTTCTACTGGTATAAAGTGCCTTGTTAATGTGCCGATGTTGCTTGCTATTGCTGCATATGGTGGTGTATATCAAGTCTCAAGAGCAATACTTAGCAAAATATGAATCCATTTAACTAGGTAGTTTTTTTTAATAAAGGCATTTCAGCCACTGTTGTAAGCTTCATGAATGAAGAATTCACCCAAATTATGTTATTAGTGCCAAATGACTCAGAACATGCTGCAGTGTGCATCAATAATTACTTTTTATTAACTTAGGAGTAGTCCAACGACTCTGTTGTTTTAAAAACATGAAAATGAGAATTTAATGCATCTCTTCCCATCTTTTCCATTACTTGGGCATTGATTTCTTTTCTAGGTATAAAAATTACTCGTTGAATTGAGGCTCTATTCGAATAATAACATGAGGTTCCCTGATTCTGTGTCAGATGCTGAGCATGCTGGCTCAAACAGCAGCAGATTCGAAACAGATGGTTTAACACAAACTAAACATGGGACTGCAAGTAAACATCAAATTTTTAAAAACAACGGGAATTGAGTTTGAGTTTGAAGCTAAAACAGAGGATCGAATGTCACCAGAGGCACAAAGTGTAGACACAGAAGAATTCCTGGCTCCCAACCTCCCAGGCACCGCATCGGAAAGGATGCCTGGTCGTCAGATCGCTGCTGACATCACTTCCCGTGCCTTGCGATCGTGTGGGCCACCTTTCCCGCTCCAAACACCCTCCACGTCCGGGTCGTCGGGCTCCTTACTGCGTGCGGCACGTGTGTGCTCTGCATAGGAAGCGTCGCTCGTAATAATAATAATCCTTGCACTTGGTATAGAGCCTTATCCATGCCATGGAGTCGTCTCAAAGTGCTTCACAGGATACGCTGTAAAGTGTAATGACCGTGCATTTTGTGGACGAAACAAAGTGACGTTGGTTGTGCTGCCTGCGCATTGCTCTCACGTTCAGTATTCATGATGTGACACCAGTATATTTGGATGACTCAGAAGCCGGCGCGCACAGTGACTATCAGCGCACGTTCCAATACATTCTGAGGTTTCAAAGCTTTTTTTTTTTCCCCTTCGCCTGGGGTGATCAGAGAGATCCTGGCTGCAATGCTCTCGTGCCAAACATAGTCATGTCCCTTGTTGGCAAGATGGCCCTGGCATCTATCTCAGCAGAAGATATCCACACAAATACTTCACCCTCTCCTTTCACTCCACCTCCCAAGCCTTTTCCCCTCCCTCCACACCTTCGCTCTCTCCCCTCCCTCCATCTCTCTCACCCTCCCTCCACCCTGCTCCTGCCTTCTCTCCCGTCCACAAATCTCGCCCACTGCCCCCCCCCCAAACCACCCTTGCCCTCTCTCCCCTCCTTCTACCACCCTTTCCCTCACTTGATCCCTTTTTTCAGCTTCTTGCACATTTGAAATTCCTCTTGTTTCTCGTGGAACAGAGGGTCAGTGTGTGGTCAAGCACACACTGCAAATGCACACTGAACAATATTTCAAAGCCGTCAAAAGAGAGCGTGGCTTTACACATGGAACTGGTTTTAACAGTTTACGATTAGAAAAGACCCACAATAAAAATAGGGGAAAAACATAGCCCATTCTGATGGAAATCTGAAATATTTTCAGAGAAGTATTGTTGGTGTGTGTGGGGGGGGGCTGGGAACTGAAAACATGGAGCACAGTCAACCACGTTCTCAGAACAAAAGCCAATTTCAAAAGCAACATGTACTTTGTAAATAGCCTTGAAAAAACTCCACTGAAACCTTTCAAGGCTTCAGGCTTTTTCTGAGTGTTTCATTTGATGTTCTTAGCTTCAAAAAAAAATGTTATTAACCTCTGAATTTGGTGTCATCATCATCAATACAATCACAGTGACCTCCTAAATGGCTCTAGCTCTGGGTGAAAGGAAGCACATAGTGTGAAAACCATCCTGAAAGAATGTTCTCCTACAAAATACAATCACTCCACTTTGCAGTTGATCCTTCAAGATGTCCTCCTGGCATGAAAGGGGTTCTATTAAATGTAAGAACATTATTATTATATTCCCCCCCACCACCCACTATACTTTGTTCTAGATGTGCATTAGTGAAAGGCTTCAGGTTCAACCTCCTTTTTCATTTTAATGCCCTTACTTGTAATAATAATAATCATTACATTACCTTATCACCCACAAAATATACAGTCAATTCACTGTGCAGTATATTCTGTGAAGCGCTTTGAGATGTCTTGAAAACGTGATAAGGCACTATATCAAATGCAAGGATTATTGTTACGAAGTCGTTGAGACGTCTCAAAGTGCTTCACAGAATTTACAATAAAGTCAATTGACTGTATATTTTGTGGGCAAAATTTTCCACGTCCTTACGTCCATAGAAGATCTGAAATGGTACAAACACCTTTGCAGTATTACAACAACTTACATTTATATAGCACCCTTCACAAGGGTATTATTACCTGAAGACAGTCAGAAATATTGTGCTTTCCTTACCTGTGCTGCGACAAGCTGTTCCGACATGTCAGCAAAGGAATCACAACCACCCCGAGATATATATTCACAAGGGAGATTTGGATGAAGAAGGTCTGAGGACTCATTCTTTCAGGATACCCATTGCAGCAACAAACTGTTTGTTAAACAATTCATTCCACAGGTCACATCTCTTTGTGCTGATGGGACTGCACTCTCCTCTATCACAGCATTCCCAAAGATGCAGCCAATTAGACTGCTCATCGTTTTTGCTCGGCAGAATTTCTCAAGGAAGTTTGGTGAAAATGTACTCGTTCACAGCTACCAAATTCAGCCTTTGGCCGTCATCGAATTTTAATACAGTAAGCGTTACGTGAAAAAGATTCCTGTATTTACCTATTGCGGTCTCCGGCATCGCAAATAGTGTTTTCTCTGTCGCCACACGGAACTGCCCATGGACAGACAAGCCGACACCCTGCGAATAAACAATGGCAAAAATCAGAGGACGCACAAACGTTACAAAAAATATTATTAGACTAAAGCACAAAGTTTAGTTCTATGATTAATGGTGGAAGGAGCTCTCTGTTTCCTTACTCGCCTCATCCCTTACCTTCTATGTCTTAACGAAGCAACTCGTGAGTTTTTATAATTCATAGGCCAACTGTAACTGGGTTGAGTGACCATCCCTCCTCGTGTGTGAGCATGAATCTGAGGTTTCGTGGCCTATTCAATCAACCACATGGCTTTCAAAGCTGAAACGCCTGTTTACATACAATATTCATCAACTAGCAAACAGAGGCTCCTGCCCACACTTCAGCTGATTAAACAGATCAGGCCTCAAACCCGCTGGTCTGTATGCAGCTCAGCTAACACCTGAACAAAGCAGCAAGGGCATTTTACTCTGGTTGATGCAGGCCAAAAGCTAACTCGCCAAAAAACAATTTTCATTTTTACCAGTCGAAAATGTATTCTGTCATGCGTGTTGTGTAATAATCCTTGCATTTGATACAGCGTGTCTTCAAAGCACTTCACAATATTTTTACTGTAAAGTGTAATGACTGTGAATTTTGTAGGGGAAGATCACTCCAAAAGACTTTCCTCTTTGACCGTGCTTACGGCAATCTGCCCCCTCCGCCCTGTTCGGTGTCAGGCTCCGTAATTGTTAAGCGCTCCGAGATGCAACCAAGTGAAGGGCGCGATATAAATGTAAGTCGTTGTTGTTGTTGTTGAACGCATAGGAGTGCTTCACAGCTCTGAGAACTTTGTAGAATAAAATAATCTTTATATTTACAAGTTTAAATGCAGTTTAAATTCAATGAAGCTTTTCCTTCACCTTCCCTAAAAACACTGACAACGGCTGGGCTCTGGTACTTTGGCCAAGTGGCCTCATCCATGCGTGTGTGTGACCAGCGAGCATGAGATGCTTATTCAACCACAGGATGCAGCACAGCTCAGTCTGATCTGGCCCTTCTTCAACACCTCCACACACAAACCTTCCGGCAGAAGTCCACAGGGCAGCAATCATTAACAAACCTCAGCCAACCATAATGCTCATTCAGCTCCACTGACATTGTTAGCTCAGCCCAGATCGAGGATCCAAGCATGGGCCTTCTGTTCCATATGGCTCAATACCACGATACACAGTTACCACTGCGCTACAGGAGAGACCAGCACAGCATTGCTTTCGAGCAACCTTTAGTTGCTCCTCAAGAGCACAAGAAAGAGCAGAACTGCTGCATTGTTCAGCAAAGCTCATTCTACATCACAGACTTTCAGAATTAAATCAAGTATTCAAAAGTGAATCCCCAAACCTAATAATAAATTGTGTAAATCTCTGCCCTTTTCACAACATAGTATATGCATATACACAATATACATATGCTTGTGAAGCATTTACAGCCGCTGTGGTGAACTGCAGTTACGCTATTTGAGTTACTGTACACATAGTACTGTTCTAAATAAAACAAGACAAACTATTCAGATCTGGCTTTCGTACACATTTCTAAACGTCCTTTTCTTCAAATAAAAGGCATTGTGGTGAATTTCACACAAATGTTTTGGGAAAATAAGTATGGACGTGTTATTCCGACAGTTTATTTGGAGGTTACTACAGTGGAACCCTGTTAAAGAGTCCTGTAGCTCAGTGGTTAGAGCACTCGCTTTGCAAGTGAGAGACCTGAGTTCAATTCCAGGCAGAGGGCGAAACCTTGGGCATGTTTCCTTACTCCACACAGAGCCTAATAATAATCCCTCCAAAAAAACAAAACAATAATAAATTGGTAATTTTTAATCCATGACTGTTTGTGGGACATTGCTGTGCGCAATTGGCTGCCGTGTTCGCCCACAAATATACAGTCAATTCACTGTACAGTATATTCTGTGAAGCGCTTTGGGACGTCTAGAAGACATGAAAAGCGCTATATCAAATGCAAGTATTATTATTATTATTATTAGAATGCAGTGTTTGGAGGTGTATAAAATCCCAACCAACGCTATAATCGGGCGTGACTGCAGGTGACGCGACAGGTCTTTTGACGCACTGAAGATGCAGGAGCCAGATGGATGGCTCTTTGGAGCTCAAGAGGAAAAGAGAAGGGAAGCAGCAAGTAGCATTGCTAAACGATAAGCTGAAGGGCTGTCTAAAAATGACATGAATGTGCCCGATTTACGTATTTAATAACCATCATTAGCCGACTTGTAAGTATTGATGTAGGTGAATGCAGTGTTCAAATAGGTAATCTTCCACCCTCATATTACTGGGTGGTGAATCTTGTGCGAAAGACAGGTTATGTCCATAAATGACACTTGAGCAGTGCTCCTATGCATCAAATGCACAACACATACTCCTCCCTGTCCATTTGAAGAGCAGATTACACTTGGCGCAGTGCAGCCACTCAAAGGTAAATTGCACAGAATAACTGTGGGATAGAAAACGCATTACGGAAATGCTCGCCATGGTTTAAGAAACAATCCCACTTTCTGCCAGAGAGAGAAAAAAATAGGCCTCGAGTCAAGCAGTGATTGATCAGAGTGACCTTTACAATGGGAATGCGGAGGAGATGAGTTTGCAACTGGCAAGCACTACTGTTAAGAGGGAATCAAGAGAGATTAAGCAACAGATGACATGTTAATCTGAACAGCAAAGCCTGACCTGGAAGGGGAGCAGAGTGTGAGCTTCCTGTGTTGCTTTTATGCTCCATTCAAAATATTTAGCATCGAGTCCATGCTGCCAAATTCTACATGCCGTTCTCAAAATTGGCACGCATGGACAAACTGTGGCAGAGCGTAAAGAGGAGTGTAAAATGGATTTACAACATTTAGAAAACATCTGGGAATGAAATGTTAAAATTGCTTTGCAAAAAAAGTTATATATAGAATAGAGTGCAGCTGAACTTTTGTAAAGGTCAGAATGGAATAGAGCAGCGTTCAAGCACCACCAATACCACTCCCTCATGGACTGTCAGGAGATACGCTCATTCATCTAGGTCAGTATGGGACAGACTCGCCATTAGGCCTGCCAACACCAATTCCTGGTGGACTGTCCCGAGACTTGTCATCTGGTCAGATGTCCTGGAGAATCCTGAACGCAAATATCAGGCAAGACAGTATCTCAAACTCAGGTATTCTAGACAAGTTGCTCTTATCTATATGTAAAGTTGCTCTTATCTATCTGGGCAAATCTGAAATGTGATTTACCATAATTTTTATAAAACTAATAACAATTTTCAAATGTCCACTTTCCCTCTGGGGCAAAAGAGATTAAGGTGGACCAGAGTGGGTCACAACAGCAGCAACAAAATTACATTTGTGAAGCGCCTTTCACGTCGGGAGGATGTCCCAAGGCGCTGAACCATCGGGGATCAGGACCTGAGCGTGGGGGGGCAGGGTTGGGATGATGGAGGGCAGAGAGATAGGAGGGCGGTTGAAGGCATGGTCGAAAAGGAGGGTCTTGAGTCATGTCTTGAAGGAAGTAACTGAGGGAGCAAAGCGAAGGGATTGTGGGATAGAGTTCCAAAGGGTAACTAGTTGTCCCAGGAACAGAACCAACAGTTAAAATTACAGATTGTTGAAATTGGAACTAAAAATAGGAAGAAAAGCATCTCACAGAGAAGTTAAACCCTTCCATTGTTGACCCTTCATTTGTTTTACCAGTGAAATGTCCACCTTGTGATAACCATTAAATTGGCCATTCATTTTTCGTGGGTCACCTTTGTGCCCAAATTGCCCGCTGTACTTGCCATGAAATACACAGTCACTACACTTTACAATATACTCTGTGAAAAGTTTTGAAATGTCCTCCTCCACTTTATCAAATGTATGGATTATTATTAAATCTATCAATTATTCAGTGTTACATTAAACAACATTGATAGAATTGAATGGAAAAAAACCATAAAATCTAGATTTGCCTTCGTTAACATGGTGTGCCGGCCATCATTTTTAGGGGCAAAGAAAAAGCACACGAAACAAGATAGTGAAAGCATGAGAGCTTTGTGATTGCTACTATTTCGTTCCAGCATTTAATAATATGGGAGTTTAGGTCCCAAAGCTAACACCTGCAATCTCGATTATTACTTTCATACCATAGAAATTAATTGTAAACAGTCGCTCTTTTTAGAGTTTGTTATTCGGGAATGCTCCAGTAACTCTGAGAAAGCTTTTTTTAATCTCAAAAAAATAATTTTGCCCTGAGTGCCAGTCAGCATTGGAGAATTGAGTCCAATAGCAGTTTTATCTATAATAAATAATAATCCTTGCTTTTAATATAGCTCATTTATCATT
>NW_024704747.1:22612828-22638070 GCF_018977255.1 Callorhinchus milii | reverse complement strand
TTGTGGGTTTTAAGCCTAATGTGAGTATTTATCTTACGGTTCAGCGCAGGACTGAGGAGCGCTACAGTGTCAGACAGTTCCCTTCGGAAGAGTCCATGATCTAAGATTCTCTCTGTTCCTCGTGTGGATGTTAAACTATAATAATAATCCTTGCATTTGATATAGCGCATTACCACGTCTTCGAGACGTCTCAAAGCGCTTCATGGAATATACCGTACAGTCAATTGACTGCATATTTTGTGGGCAAAATATCTCACGATGATGAAAAGAGAAGGTAGTCAGTCCTAGTATCCTCATCAACAATCCTCCAGGTTACTGTAACTGGCCATTCACTCTCCTGTCTGTGGGATTCTTGCTGTGAACAAAATGGCTGGTGTGTTTGCTAATAAAACACATTTTACAGTTGACAGTCATTAGCTGTAAAGCGCTTTGAGGTGTTCTGACATATAGGTGCTTTTTGAAAAAAACAATGATTGTTATCTTATATTATCAATCAACAACAATAGGCCATGTTACAAATCCGAATCAAAAAGTAATAATGTCTTGTTAGCATGAAAAAAAATCTCACCCCTCTGGTGTATCTTTGCAATGTTAACAGATCAAATAACAGAACAGTTTCGGTTTTACGGATGTTCTGGATGGTAATCACATAATATAAATAATGAAAGAAAGAATTAGAATTTTATCGTGTAATAGTGTTTCAAAGTGCTTTACAGTGATTACTATCAAATACAGTGATTGTTGTCGACAAACGTAGCAATTACTTGTGCGCAGCAAGATCTCACAAGCATCAATGAGTTTTTGGCCAGAACACCAAGATAAGTGAAGTAGTGTAGCTCAGCGGTTAGAGCACTTGCCTCGCAAACTAGAGACCTGGGTTCAATTCCCAGCAAGGCAAAATGTTGGGCAAGTTTCCTTACTCCACACGCCTCTGTTTACCAAGGAGTAAGTAGGATCCCGGGTGTTAGTCGATTGACTGATCGCTTTTCAGGGGGTAATAATTCCTTCATAAAAAGAATTGCTGCAATTGGCTGCTGCGTTTCACCCACAAAATATACAGTCAATTCACTTTACAGTATATTCTGTGATGCACTTTGAGACGTCTAGAAGACGTGACAAGGCGCTATATCAAATGCAAGGATTATTATTAATATTATAAATTCCCTTCCTAATATAAATCTTGTAGGTGTCCTCAGTTATTAGTTTTGACACTTCCATAGCTTTGACTTATTGAAAAACTGTACGACAGGCCTATTGGGGTATGGTGTTAGTTGTGTCATCTGTACTTATAAAGTACATAATTAAAGTACAGTGACAAATCAGATGTGTTAAAGACATAGCCAATTTCCAATATTGTAAAAACTGGTCTTGCAATGATCATTTTAACAGTACCCCTTAAAAGCACCACGAATTTAGGATTTGAATATTACTGGCCGACTGCAAATAGTGCAATAAACATTTTATCTGAGTACTGTGTATCTATACTAATAAAGACAAAGTGTCTGTGTGTGTGTTGTGTGTCTGTCTGTCTGTCTGTCTGTCTGTCTGTGTGTCCACCAATAACACAATAACCGATTGACATAGAGACATGATTTATACCTCATTGGAAAGATCTTGCATGTGGGTTTTTCGGGGATCTCTTATCGTTGATGAGCTATATTTTAATTAAGCCTCAAAATATGATATTCTGCAACAAAGTAGGGCAGAGGAAAGACACACCCTTCTAAAGAAATACATCTATACTAATATATTCTGCAATAAATACAGCAGTTTTTTCAGGTTGTCATGGGAGCTACAGTCCTCCCAACAGGAGTCCTACCAACAGGAGTCCTACTAATAGGAGTCCTCCAAACCAGGAATCCTCCCACTGGAGTCCTACCACACAAACAGGAGTCCTCGCAAAAGCACATTTTCTAAGGGAAAATCAAGACTTTCAAGGACAGATAAAATGCCAGACAAAAGAGAGAAGGTCGATTAAATGAAACTGAAGAACAGAGAACAGCACAGCTGGACTTCAATGCTGAAAGGACTGCAAGAGCAAGGCAAAATGAGTTGACCACTCAAAGAACAGCACGGCTGGACCTGAATGCTGAAACCACCACAACAACACGGCAAAATGAATTGCAGCTCAAAAAATAGCCCGGCAGGACTTTGATGCAGAAAGGCATGTTTTCATTAGTTTGATGAACAATCACTTAAGTAGCACAAAGTAGTCCACAAATGGGTAGAGTGACAGATATCAGTGGGACAAGCTGCTGAAATGCAGGCTGCTGGTCACTAGTACTGCAGTATCATTTCAGATCACACAGAGGTCAGTTAAAGATTAATCTGAGCAATTGTGTCATTTTTATTTAGCACAGTTTGGCCTGGATAAAGAGGAAATTGTTTTCTTTGGCCTGATGTGCTCTTAAATTTAGCAGATTTCAGAACGGCCTTTAATCTTTATAAAACCAAGAATTCATTTTAAAAAGCTTTCTCTTTCGAGAGGCAGACGTCCTGCGGCTTGATACATCAGGTAGAAATCCCTATGGGAAATCCTGAATGATTGTATACAGTAGGAATTTTACAGTACTGTATTGTCATTGATCTGAGTAGATTGAGGTATTTAGAATGATAAAATTGATTGACAGATTACTTGGCAGATGATTCTTTCCTTTGATAGAGGGATCCATTACGAGGAGGCATTGCCTTACAATCAGAACGAAGATAATGAACACTGAAGCTGGGAAGCATTTCTTCCCACAGAGGGTTATGTTGTGAAGATGTGCAATGCTCTGATCCTTGAAAGCAAGTAGAGTTGGAATCACTAGAGATGTTTAAGAGAGTGATATAGGTATACCACACTTGTGAATAGAGGTATTAAAGGGAGGCCATTATGATTAAAAGATCAGTGAAGATCTAGTAAACTGGTGGAACTTGCTTGATGAGTGGAATGCCCGTCTTCTGTTGCTATGTTACATGCAAAGAATAATCATGCTATTATTGAAATAACACCTAGAATTGTGCCTGGTGCTTGGCAATGACTGATATGCCCAGAGGCATGTGACTAACATGTTTAAACTACAGTCCATCATTTGAATCTAAATATGTCAAAGGGCAATGCAGTAAAATAAGGTGTGCCAGTGGAGATGAAATGACATGGGCTGTGAAAAGCTATGGAAATATTTTCAGTGTAGACATGAGTGTTGACATGACTCACAGGAGACAAGGCATTTATTGTAACCCTTACACTATAAATTTATTTTCACTGGATTTGGAGGAATATAAATATACAAAGATAGATTGAAAATGAAAATTCAGAGCTGAGGCCAACAGGCAAGGAGGGAAGTCAGATTTAAAAATGTCTTGTGCTCGCAAAACCAGAATCCCACAGCAACTTGAGTGAGGTTGAGCTGAGAGTGTTGTTGCAAGCAAAGCTGAATGTGGTGGTTTGGGAGGAGACCAGAATGTAAATTTCAAACTGCATTCCAAACCTTGCTTTATAAATTTAGTCAGTGTTGTAATATCACAGCCTCCAGAGATCTTTAATGCACAGAATTATTTGAAAACATCCAGTTGATATCCGCAAGGACTACAAGGCTTACTGACTACGAGTAAATAGGGTAAACACTTTCTGGGGGGAAAAAATCCATCTGGGTTTAGAATTACTTTTTTTTCTTGACATTTCAGAGGGCGCAAAAATTGGCAAATCGTTGAATTCAGTCTTTGAAGCCTGTTTTTGTTAAGTTTATTTTTTGGTAAGCTTCAAAGACTGAAACATGTTTGACAGTTCATCAAATTCTGGAACGCCCTAAAATCCTAAAAGCATAGAATAAATATAGATCACGTTGGAACTTCTCGTTCCCTGTATTCAGTCAAATATACTTAAAAAATATGTGAGCAATCACATGCATGATTCTATTCCCAGAACCCTTAAATTTACGCCAGAGCTATAATTATCTCAAAGAGCCTGGTGGTGAAGGAAATAACCAAGTACTGTACTATAGTTTATTTTTACCAGAGAAGTCTTTACCATTTCCTCAAACAGTGTGTAACTGTTTTGCAAAGGCATTTCATTTTGCTATATTTGCACTCGGAAGCTTTTGAGCTAAATTAACATGAGTGTAAGCGAATAAAAAAATTAAGTAAAGCTTACCTTTACTTTACCTTCACTGGGTCTCGAAGTCAGGCATAAAGTTGACATAGATTGAAATGGGTTTTTATAGTAGCTAACAAAGGTGTGGGGTGAATTTTAAGAAATATAACAGATTTAATGTGAGAATTATTACAACAAATCTGTTGCAAAACATCATATTTTGTTGGACTAATTCCTTGTGCTCTTTTCACTGTGCTGAACAAAAAAAAATTCCATTCTATTTTCTAAATCCGTGTCAGAGATTTGAGACGTGGGTTGGCTGAGGATAAAAGATATATTTAATTCATTCCAATATTACTCATTGGATATTTTCCATACAGTACTTTACATGTGTGATTTATCATTTATTTACCTCCTGCAAACACAATCATTTTTATTTCAGAGTAAGACCTATGTTGTGTTCTTACTTTTCCACCATTGCTGTTTATTTGAAGGGTTATTCTATTCCCCAGGTAATCCAACAGGAGAACTGGCCTGTGTACTCGATCAAATTTTTCCTTACAGAGCATTATATCATTGGAAGTAATAATAATAATCATCCTCGCATTTGATATAGCACTTTATTATGTCTTCAAGACGTCTCAAAGCACTTCACAGAATATAATGTAAAGTGAATTGACTGTATATTTTATAAGTATGTATGCAATTGCATGTAATTGCAAAGTTAGTTTGCTTTGGAACATTTCTTTGTTTGTGTGACACATGTTATGGAAATAACTTTGTTTTCACATCTTGTAACTAGTTATAGGTGAAGAAGCATAGACGTTGAGAACACAAGATGTCAGAAATTTTGACTGCGTTGGTTGAGGTCTCGGAAAAATCTGCCAACCTCGCTCGTGGATGCAAACAGGAGGAAGCGCTCTTCCAGCTTTTGGTACAAGAAAAACTAGGGGACGAGAAGAATAAGAAATTTGTCAACGATTTCAAAACGCTGGCTGATGTGTTGGTCCAAGAAGTTATCAAACATGACATGGGAAAGAAAGTAAGTACTGGAGCAGAAACTAAACAACAACAAGAACAAATTACATTTGTATAGGGTCTTTCATGTCGACAGGACGGTCCAAGGTGCTGGACAGTCAGGGATTTGGACCCGAGCAGGGGATTGGTATCAGGGGTAGTGGAGGACAGGGAGGGTTGGGGTAGGAGGGTGGCAGAATGCGCAATCGAATAGGAGGGTCCTGAGATGAGGCATTTTGAAGGAGGCAAGAGAGGGAGAATGATGAAAGGAATGTGCGGATGCAGTTCCGAAGGGTGGGGGCAGAGGAGCAGAAGGCCTGACCGCCGATGGTGTGGCGGGCTGGGCGAGGGACCTGGAGCAGTCCAGAGCCTGCAGAGCTAAACAAAATAAAATGGTTAATTCGAAAGACAACAGCCAACGAACAGTTCATTTTGATTCTGGGCTGATGTGATTTATAACTGTGCTACTGCTCCACCGGAGTCTGTAAATGCAGTGAGTATTTCACTTCTGGCTTATAAAAGCATAGTATTTTGCAGCGTTNAAAAAAACTGTAATAATGAATTGATCGAGTTAGATCTCTCACACTCAGTAACTAATTCCAGGATTGACTAGGAGAAATGTTGCTGTTTGTTACATTTTATACTGGAAAAATTGGGTACTTTGTATACATGGTACCATTATTAGCCTAGTAGTTAAGTGGCTACCCTGCCTCTACCTCTCTTCCATCGCGTAAGAGTACAGCATATGAAATTTACTTGAGAACAGCCTGAAAAGACTTGCTTTGATCCTGAATTGCCTTCCCCTGGCGATATGACTGACATTAGAAGCTCAGTCCAGACTTGTAGTTCACAGATCCTGTTTCTTTTCATTCCTGTGTTGCAGCACTTTAGGCTTGCATTGCAGTGTAGCAGCATGTCAATGGGCTATGTTCTGGATTAACAGATGTACAGAACAGTGACTTCATGTGTGATCACTGTTTCAGATAAGAATCAAGCCATCAGGCTGAAGAAAATGTTATATGTGATAGATTACTGATGGTGCACACTACTGCTTGCATTTCACTCAGCACGTATAACATTCGAACGCCTCAAAGTGCTAAATAGGTAATTGCTGTCAAATGTGGTTACTTTATTTTTATAGACAAGTGGGTTGCTGTAAATATGGGTTTATGCCAAGAGATCTCGTTCTTTCTATTTTGAGTTCTCAGTTTTGGCTAGGCTATCAGAAGGAGCGAGCAAGGACAGATGAGAGAATTCTTCATAACTGGTTTCCAAGTTGCTCTTTGAAATTTAAGTTGCGAATAAAATAACCACATAGAAATTCTAAGAAGTGTACACGTATTGCTTCTAATTACAAATACCTGTGGTTTTTGGGGTTGTACAGAGGCAGATAGTAATTTATTTAGTTTTCTGTGTTCATGAAGGCAAGGGTGCTATTTCTGGGGACAAAGAGGCTTCCTATTTCGGGCAACCATTGTCAGTGTGAACCCTGTGAGGTCAGGTATAGACAACAATAATTTACATTTATATTGTGCCTTTCACATAAGGAGGATGTCTCAAAGCACTTCACACAGCTGAATGTACAGCAGTGTAAGACAGCCAGAGTAAAGCTCCTTCTTTGCTATCAATATGCCTTAGACCCAATCCCAAATCATTCAGCAGGAAAACCAAATGCACGCACTGGTGTTTTCGTTTGAGGATATGCATTGACATTTGGGTCATTGGGTCAAAGCTGTATTTTAATGAAATGTTTCTTTCATGTTTGTAAACTCATTACCTTTAACAATAACTTATACAGTTTCCAGGACTTGAGGATCACATCTTTGGTGAAGAATCAAATGAATTCACCAATAGTCTAGGTGAGTAAAATGAAAATTTCAAATACACAAAATGAGTATCTCAAGTAATGAGTAAAGGTGAGAAATTCCTCTAAGTACAGTGACTTTTGTGAAGTGAGCTTCCATTGGGAAACATGCTATATGATGAGATAAGAAGGGTATGTCAAGGCAACAGTACTGGAACAGTGCCTGACTTCAGCCAACCCAAAAGAACCCGGGAATGATTTACAAGTAGCAACGTAGAAATACAAAATAGATCCAGAACCAATGCATGTGGCAATTACATCAATTAATTCACTAGAAGTACCTTACAACTATAACTGCTTCTTAGCATTCATCATACAGAAGTCGTGGAATCTCTTGCGACCAATGACCAGAAAATAAATTAATGTAATGTTGCATTTATGTTTCATGTTTCATTGGGTGGTGGGTCGCTGTGAAATATACAATATAAATTGGTGTTGAGCCACTGCAAGACTGACTCTTAACAGGCCGTGAGAAGGTGGTTTCAGTGGCATTTTAGTCTTGGGTCTTAAATTCAATGGGGTCAATTTCTGCTGACTACAATTCTCACATTGTCCTCTGGAAGTCCTTGGAAGTCTAATTGAGAGCTTACAAAGTAAGCCAAGAAAATAAGACCGGAGGATATAAATAAAACATTTCAAAAGTACAATTGAACAAGAGTTGTAAAACATGTATTTATGCAAAGTATGTGTGGAATAATCTATCCAGTAAAGTACTGGAGGCAACAAGATAGAGGTTATTGCGAATACAATTAGATCTCATGATGGGGAAAGTTAAGCATGTATTAGTTGTCAGCGTTCTCATATACGGTTCAAGCCCTACATTATGACTGGGCTCAGTCTTTGCTGACACTCCATTGCAGTGCTGGACGAGTACTTTGTTGAGAGCTGCTGTACCAATGAGACCTTAAATCAAGGTCCTGTCTGCCTATTCAGATGGATGTTAAAGATTCCATGACATGATTTGTAAAGAGAAGAGAGTTTCTCCTGATGTCCTAGCCCGGAATCCCCAAAATAAAAAAAGATAATTCCCTTCATGGCTGTTTGTGACACTTTGCCCTGCCCTGCACAAACTGTGCTGTCTGCCTGCAAATACAGAGTTACTACACTGTACACTTAGCCCAGTGACAATTTGGGGCTTGAACCCATGCATGAGAATGCTAGCTAAGACCGCCTTAACTCTCCCATCATGAGCATTGCCTGTGAAGCATTTTGAGATGTTTTGAGATTATAGGTGCTAAAAAATGATTATTATTATTTTATATTTTAATGTTGTAACAACTTTGGTTAATGAATGATCTTTTCTTAAGATCTTATGAAGCAACTTGATCAAAAGCAATCCTATAATGAAATCTGCTCTCAACAAAGTAAAGTCCAGAGGGAGCAATTTCTGTTCAAAGTATGCACACGCACCACCCAAGCTCAGCCTGCTCAAAGAGTGGAAAGGAACTGTTGTAAACTGTGCAACACCTATGAAGCACTTGTTTGTCAGTCTTCGTAATACCCTTAATCTGAGATCTGACTCACACTGCAATGCAAAGGTCGCTTTGTATCTGTGATGATGAATGTACTTCTAGGTAGCTTTATTTCGCATTTTACTATGTAAGCAAAGTAAGGTAGTTATTCAATTAGTTAACGTATTAATGATCATTAACATATTGTTGAAAACAAGTAGATATTGAGCGGTTGTCTGTTGTGACCCCTCCTCTGACTCTGTCACAATAGAATCTGTTTTGCGGATTGCCATTGGAATGCTATTTAAGGGAAGATCACATTAATGCAACCAAAAAATTCAGAGGAAAGGTGGTATCCAATCACCTGCGCTTCCGACACTTTGACCTGTGGGCCAGAAGGTCCAACACATTGGTTCAATTTAATCAATACATCACAAGCCGCAATTTTCAACCCATCATTATCTGGTACCGTCTGTAATTTAGAATTTAGGGTGTGTAGAGCAGCAGATGGTTATAAGGGAGTTATAAGATTATCAAACAGTTGAGATATTTTAAATAACCTACAGTAAAAGATCGTACGTCTTGTCATCCAATTTAAGTTTCTAGAATTTTGAATGAAATTTGACAACGTACATCCACTTTCCAGATTCTCCCTGAATTAAATATAAAATTCAGGAATTAAATATAAAATATAAAATATGCTTCTGCTTTGCATACCGGCACAGACACGATGGGCCGAATGCCCTCCTTCTTTGCTGTATAATCTCATGATTGATTCTATACTGATTGGAAGTTGTGTTTCTTGTGAAGCTCAGGATCATGCCTGTGCTGTTTAATTGCAACATAACTGAAGTCTTACAGAGTCTGGGTCTGTGCCTATTGCTATCTAAAAGGCGTGTTTGTTGGGCCACTGCCAACATTGTCAAAAGATTCCTGCAGTGAAATGTTTCTTTAAAGTTTAAAATATAATGCACAATTTCAATCTGATAGGCACAATTAGCAGCTGGAGAAACTGGCAGTTATAAAGTTTACTCGTTAGATGTAATATTTAATTTAACTTAGAGTCTCTGATCAGGGTAGAATTTGGGTTCAGAGTGCTTGTTGATTTAATATTTACAGATTCTTCATTTAACCTGTTACCAAAGGCTCAGTCAGTTTAGCCAGTAAATGGCTGATCCATTCACATCAGGATACACTCTATTTATGCTAAGTTAACCTTAAGTTTTAAAGCTTCTGTATTGGATATCTGGTAACACCATTCCCCATTTATTCTGTGTGTCAGAAAAGCTTCAACTTCAACTGCCTGGTTTTCTCTGTTGTATCAAGTTGAAACATTATTATTATTATTATAAACATCTCAAAGCGCTTAATGGTAGTAATAATAATAATGATAATAATAATAATCCTTGCATTTGATTCAGTGCCTTATCACGTCTTTGAGACGTCTCAAAGCACTTCACAGAATATACTGTAAAGTGAATTGACTGTATAATTGTGGGCGAAACGTGGCAGCCAATTGGGCACAGCAGATCATTTTCAAATATAGTGACTCTTTTTAGCTGGCAAATGCAGCATCTATTCATTTTATGCATAGCAAAGAAAGGAGGTCAATAACCAATTTATCTGGATTATAGGTCAGTACACTAGAAGAAATTCCCTCTGTAGTTTCATGAGTTCTCTAACAACCACTTAAAGACGCTATGGCACTTCAAAATTTACACGTCATCTATTTTTAACACAAGTGGTCACTGAAGAGGAATTACGAATACAAGTACATACTACCTACAAACTCAGTCACTATTCTTGATAACTATTGCTTTTGAAGCGATTTAAGACATTTCAATGTTAGGCTGCCATATCAAATTAAGGATTATTATTTATTCACGGGAGGAATGTATTTCTACTCTAGTGTATATGCTCCACTGCTGTATCACCTGACTCCAGTGTTTGTAATGTGCAGGCAGAACCTAGGCAGAAAGTAAGGCTGAAAATAATCTAAATAAGGTAGCCAACACTTTCAACTGTCCTCTCTATTAACTATGGGTTTCTATTACATGACAGGAGAGAAGATTAAAGTTAACATCTGTGGGACGGAGAGTGAAACTGCGTTGTTGCTGAGCAAAGTGCTGGATGGTAACATGACAGCAGCTGGAGTGTTGGCTAAGATTGTTCATCACAACGTCTCCATTGTAGATCCAGCGCTGGAGAAAGTGAAGGCAGTGATTCCCCAGGACACAATAGCAATGTGGGTGGACCCCATAGGTACGTCTATGCACACGATGCACATTAACATAGGAGAAAATGTGTCAATAACAGAAAAAGTTCGAGATTAAATTAGATATTATATGTAACTATATAGATAAAAGATCCAAGTGTATGCTAATGGGTCTTCATGCTGAGTTTCCAGTTATCTTCTTGATCAGATGATGCATAGGGTGAAAAGACTACAGATTGATGAACGTTGAGAAAGGAATGTGAAATACTGTATCTGAGATATAACTTTTGTAAAGAATTTGCTGTTATAATAATAATAATAATCCTTGCATTTGATATAGAGCTTTTCACATCTTCTCGACGTCTCAAAGCACTTCACAGAATAGACTGTAAAGTGAATTGACTGAATATTTGTGGGCGAAACGCGGCAGCCAATTGCGCACATCAGTGTCCCACACAGTCGTGGATTGAAAATGATCAATTTTTTTTTTTTTTGGAGGGGTTATTATTCCTCAATCCTTATACCTCAATCTGTTACCTGTTCCTTATAAGTACTTACCTATAAGTGTTCTTACAAAAGTATTCACTCACTAGGTATTAGCTTAAAACAGACACCCACTCTCTTGCTCTCTCTCATCTAAACAATGTACATAAGAGACTTTGAAATGCCACGTTATAATTAATTTACAACATAACCTTTTGGGGAATGAATCATAACCTTTCTTCTTTATCATTTCCAGTTTTCAAAATGCATTTGTTTTAAGAAACATTGCATTTTAAAATTCAATTTTGCCTTTGTAAAGGTTAACAAGAGCTAAAAGGTTTGATTAACTTTATTCAGCTGCCAATTGATGTAGCCCTAACTAGGCTGCGGTTACAAGAACTAGGCTGTGCTTTAACAGTGCGAGTTGCTGTATTGATGTGATCAAGATAAGCAATAGAGCAAACTGCATACTTCTATTTTTACAAAAGTAAGATTATAACAACTTGGAAGTTGCACGAGTAACTTTCAGTAGCCTGGAAATAGTTGTGAATAGAAAGCCAAATATATCTTGCAAACTTTGACTGTTTTAACATGGCTTTGTATTAAGACTAATAAATGGAGTTTGTTTAAGACAAAGTGTTTTTTAAAACAAACCCAATGCACGGCTACCACACAAAAAAAACATCTTCCTGTTAGCCTTTGTGTAAATGGCAACAATACCTCAATCCAATAACCGAGCACTTCCTTTACTATGTCAGCCCCACTCTCGTCTTGTCATTCAGTGAATTCTTAGGAGGAATTAACTGTGCGATACTTTCATAAAAAATGCACAGATATCCATTTTTACCAGTTTCACTACTTCAAATTGTAAGACTATATGGTGTATGTTGCATGGTTGAAAGCGAAGAGAGAACTAGCAGTTTTACAGTGCATTAGCAACATCAAAGCATCTCAAAATGCTTCACAAGTACTAATTATTAGTGGAGTGAATTGTTTTGTAGAATGTAGCAGCAGGCTTTTGCACTAGCAACAACAACAAATTGCATTTATATAGCTTGCTGAGCAAGTGCAAAAGGCTGCTATGACCATAGAGCCATAGAATTATACAGCACAGAAGGAGGCCATTCGGCTCTCTGAAAAGAGCTATCCAAATCAATCCCACTCCCCCGCGCTCTCCCCATAGCCCTGCAAACTTGTCCTCCCCAAATAATTATCTACTTCTCTCTTAAAAGTTGTTATCGAATAAGGCTTCCACCACCCTTTCAGGCAATGCATTCCAGATCCAAACAACTCGCTGTGTGAAAACATTTCTCTTCACCTCCCCTCTGTTTCTTTTAACAACTATTTTAAATCGGTGCCCTCAGGTTACCAACCCACCCGCCAGTGGAAATAGTTTCTCCTTGTTCACCCTATCGAATCCCCTCATAATTTTGAAAACTTCTATTAAGTCTCCTTCTCTACTCCAAGGAGAATAATCCAAGCTTCTCTAGCCTCTCCTGATAACTCAAATCCTGGTACCATCCTGGTAAATCTTCTTTGCACCCTCTCTAATGCCTTGACATTCTTCCTAAAGTGTGGGGCCCAGAACTGAACACAGTTCTCCAGCTGAGGTCTAACTAGTGTTTTGTAAAGGTTCATCATAACTTGCTGACTTTTGTATTCTATGCCCCTATTTATAAAGCCTAGTATCCCATATGCATTTTAACAGCTTTATCTACCTGTTCTGCCACCTTCAAAGATTTACTGATATGATGAACCACAAATATTCGTAAACTGAATGGCCGATTAATCTGAGGATTGTTGGCCAGGACAGACAGAGAAACTCTCTTTTCAAGTAGTGTTATGGGATCTTTAATTTCCATTTCAAACAAGTCTCATACAAAAGACTGAATCTCAGATTTAGGGAGTACTGCTTTAGAGTGTCATTTTAGATTGTGAGGCTTGAACTCTCAATCTTCTGCTTCCAACTGAGACAAAAAGACATTAAAAGATCCATTAATATGTTTTCTTAGAAACATTTTTCTGTGTGATCCATAAACTGCACCACAATCTACCAGCGAAATTATGTTGCAGTGCAGGATTTCTGAGTTTAGACATTTTCCTGCAATAAACAGGATATTTCTCCTAAATCTTGCCCAAACATATTAATTTCTTTCTTTACAAAATTCATTTCTTATCAGTGGAAGCAGGAGCTTAAAGACTGCTCATTTTCCCTGCAGGATAATTTCCAGTTCCTGACTAAATAGACATATCCAGCTTTGGAAATGGCCCCAGTAATAAACATCGACTATATCTGGAAACTCATGTTAACAATTCAAAGGAAGCTGCCCTTCCTTTGTACGCAAGCATTAAACAAAATAGTTTTGCTGTGAATCGCGTGCCTAACTCAACCGTCACCATTATGTAATGCAGATGCTCAAGGACTCAAAAAGCATTGCATTGAAGATAGACTCTGCCTCACATTAAGCAAAATCTCCAAATTAAGTAGTTTTAGATCTTGACATTCATCGTAACATAGGGTGGATATTAAAACCATATCAAGACACAATTAAGAAGGAACAAGCATTCCAGCTTTCAAAAAAAACATAATCAAATCACTGGGTCCAGATGTTTTCATAAGTCATGAGATTTTGAATCGCAATATGACTATGGATTAGATTACTTCATCAAAATCTCTTTAGGATGTCTGTGTTATGTTTCGAATGTTTGTACTGCAAAGCTGAAGGAGAGGCTTCAGTCAATTTGGGATCTAATAATAATAATAATCGTTGTATTTGATATAGTGCTTTATCACGTCTTCGAGACGTCTCAAAGCACTTTACAGAGTATACTGTAAAGTGAATTGACTGTATACTTTGTGGACGAAACGCGGCAGACAAATTGCACACAGCAGTGTCCCACAAAGTCGGGGATTGAGTGACTAAATTCTTCTTTTTTTTTGAAGGGATTATTTCTTCCAGTAAAGCGATCCGCCAATCGACTAACAACCGGGTTCCTACTTACTACTAGGTGAACAGAGGCATGTGGAGTAAGGAAACTTACCTGTTTTGCCCTGCCGGGACTCTAACCCAGGTCCTCTTGCTTGCAAAACGAGTGCTCCACAAGTCCTGTACAAGTTCTGGTTATTTATTGGACCAAAGCCAACAACCAGCAGTTTAATATCCTAATGGTTGTCACATTGTTACTGTAAATTTTATTAAGCAACAGCAAGCATCTTATTGGCAGAGAAAATGTACAATTAATTTATATGCCTTACACTTTAACTGCTGTTTTCTTTTCAGAGAAAGGGAATCAACATCGAAATTACAATATCAACTTCATTTGCAGGAGAATAACTCAAATGTCCTTACAACTGACTGAGATCAGTCCTGATTTCCAATAATAATATAATATAATAATAATCCTTACATTTGTAAAATAGATTGACTGTATATTTTGTGAGCGAAATATGTGTATATTGTTCTTACACAATTGTGCTTGTCTCTCTAGATTCAACATTTCAGTATATAGAAGGACTTGCTGACGAGAAGCCTACAGATGGAATTTATGCCAAGGGTCTTCAATGTGTAACCATTCTGATCGGAGTGTATGACAGAAATACTGGGCTACCCATAATGGGTGTTATTAACCAGCCCTTCATAGCCCGCGATCCAGAAACTCTCAGGTAACAAAGTTTTAAGAACTTTCTCCTTTCCAGGAAACAAATCAGTGAAATTTGTAATCCTAGATTAGTATGTGCTAAGTCAGATACTTCTCAACCTCCCAAAAGGTTCTATGTGAAGCATAATGTCTGCCGTATTTTTGGAGGGGAAAATGCAACATCCAAATTCAATGTATGTAGAAATATCTCAGGAGTTCAGTTGGTTGAGTAGTGCACTGAAGACCAGGAAGTTGTGAAGTGTTGCTGTCAAACTGGTGCAAAGAATTAAAGAAATAGCAAGATCTGTTTATTTCTAAGGTACATGATTAAACTGATCTTTGAAACCACTATTTTAGGGATAAAAATGGTTTCTAAAATATATGATTGGGAACACTCAGCGGTAGCAGAGGGAACAAAGTGATATTCTCACTGGGAATGCAGAGCACAAAGTGTGACGTGCTTCTTGAGAGGAATGTGGGTCAGTTTTGCAATGTGTGAGAAGATGTCAGTTTGTTCTGTGTAGCTAACGACTGTAGATGGTGCTGTTGTAAAATAACCAGTTACCTACTATGTGGCCTCTCTTCAGAGGAGTAATTATGCTAAATAATTCCAATGGCACAGCATTAGCCCTGCACATTTGAGAGGCTCTGTGCTTGGTAGAGAAGTTGGATTTTCTTCAAGTTACATGTAATAATTCGAGCTTTCCTACCGCTTAAACATGCTTAAAGTGGCTGAGGGAAAAAGAGTGAAGGGCCAGGTCAGGCTACAAGCTCTGCAATCCTGCATATTTATACATTTTTGTTAACCAGACCCGTAATGTATTAAACATATTAAATCAATGATCATTTAAAACAGATGAAAATAATAGGCAGATAATTATTGGGTGTTTCCGAGGGCACAATTTCCCTTAGAAACAGGATTGCATTATAAAGAAGCCTGAAATACATCAGGCCGATTCATGGGTTCTAATGCAATCTATTGTCAGAGTTTAGTTCCCATATCAGCATTAAATGCATCGCCAAACAGATTCCTTGTTATAGAATCCTATTAGAACTTGTCACACACTGGACTGGACTCTGTTCTTTCCATGTGCCTCAGACCTTGCTGTCCAGGAGAACAGATGGACATTTGCTTACTGGCCTCTGCTAATGACAGCGTCCCTCACAAGAACAATGTCCTTTGTGAAAGATAGTTTTTCAGAGTTTGTTTTCCAGGATACTGGGAGAAACTCCTTTCTCTTTAGAATTGTGTCATAGGATCTATAATGTCCACCTGAACAGGCAGACAGGGCCTCAATTTACCATCTTATCTGAAGGACATCATCTCTGACAATGCAACACCCCCCGAGGACTGGAACATTGGAGTGGCAGCTTAAATTACATGATTTCAAGTCCTGGTGTAGGACTTGAATCCACAGCCTTCTGACTCAGAGACGAGAGTGCTACCACTGAGCCAAGCAGACTCCCATTAACTGCACTTTGCAACTATCAGATATGCAGAAGTAATAGACATGCAAATATCTGGGGAATTTCAAATTTGAAGATAACAAAATCTGAAAAAACAAGCCTAGCAAGAAAACCACATTCGAAAAAAAAACAGTCTTGTTCACTGGTCTTTTTAGAGTCTTTGACCAGTTGGGATTCGTGAATCATTGTTTTGTCAATCTCTCAATGATTTAACAAAACAGCTTCCAGTTTACATACGCCACATTATCTCCCTGCCTCAATTCCTCAAGGTTATTCTCTTTTATCTATCTTTCAATCCCACCTGGAGGCATATCTCTTCAACCACCCCTATGGTCACCTCCCCTTCTCCCTTGTTCAACGTTAAACCCCACCATGGTGCTGTGTTCTGAGGCACTATCCTGCAGGAAGGGCACAGTATACATGCAAGATTTTGTTGTTAGACCCTGCAATGATATCACCGTCTTGTTTAATGCCTACAAAATTACCAAATCTTCATTTAATACCTTTTTTTTCTCAGATGGAGAGGGCAGTATTTCTGGGGGATCTCTTATGGGGAGACCAAAATATGCTCACTGCATTTTCAGGATCAGAGTGCAAATGCTGCTCTCGGTAATGATCACCTCAGCAACCGGAAGCAGAATGAAGATCACCAAGCAGAAAGCAATGGTCTATCAGTGGTTATGAGCACGAGTGAAAATGAAAACATCAAGCGAGCACTGTCTCTTCAACGGTTGTACTACGCGGCAGGAGCTGGCTACAAGTGCCTATGTGCTGTCCAAGGCTTTGCCAGTCTCTATCTTTTCTCTGAAGATACTACTTTCAAGTGGGACTGCTGTGCACCTCATGCTATACTGAGATCCTTGGGAGGAGGAATGGTAGACTTCAGAGAATGCTTGAAGAGAAAAAAGAATGGCAGCTTGCATGAGCTTCCTGAGTTAGTCTACAATGCCCCAGTGGATAGGGCCAAAGGAGCAGAGAGATGGGCTAATAAGGGAGGTTTGGTGGCATTTCGCTCTCCCAAACACTTAGATACCATTATGAATATAATTTCAGAATTAAACCTCTGATAACGATTACCTCAGGGGTTTTGACTATTTTTCAGTTTCAGTGGAAACAGCGTTTCCAGTAAAGAATGGATAAGTAGGTTGTTAAAAATAATGCATTAAAAAATTACAGTATGTGCCTCAGGTTCTGTCTTCGTATGTTTCAGCTAGCAACTTAACAAAGCAGAGCAACTGGAACTCAGATATTATAGGGTGAGTGCACAGAACCGAAATTCAAAATTCATTTCAGCAAGAAATAATTAATACTAGTGTACAGTGTAGTTTAAGCCTCAAAGCTACAGTTATATTCAAGTGCTGTGCAGCTGCTTAACACTATAAAATTAAGTTTTTGATTTTTTTAAATATGCATATTTTTCATGACAACCCAGGTTTCAGTAACTGCCCCAAACTGATTCTGAATAGAGACTAAGCAATGTAAAGGGCTGGACTGTATTTTGTTTTAATTCACAGTGGTGTCTGGATCAAGTAAGATATTCTAGTTTTTATATTCTCTTTGTTTGCAGGTAGTTGACCTTCTACACCCAAATGTAGGTAAGCTTCATAATAGGTGGGTTTCAATAACGACAGAAGATTCAGACTAATTCAACGGTATCAACCAAATGGGTCAAATTGAATTCCGTCCCCCCCTTTTCTGCTTGTCCTTATAATCTTCTCCCTTCCAGCATCCCCCAGTTCTGACGAAAGGTCATTGACCTGAAATGTTAACTAATTTTCCTCTCTCCATTGATACTGCCTGACCTGCTGAGTGTTCCCAGCGATTTCCGTTTTGGGGGGCAAATTGAATCGTGCCAATGCAGAAAGAATTCCCCGAAAGATTCAGTTAGTAAAGTCTCTACTCAGACTGCAACTGAAGTGTACAAACCTGGAGAGTCTGAGGCTCAATCTCTAGTTCGTGCTAAATCAGATGCAGAGTTTGTGAAATTATGGGGCACACTTCCCAGGGTGGGCATAGGCATGTGCCATGTGCAGTTGCCAACCTCACAACATTCCTGGGTTTAGCTTCCCACCAAAGCCACTCAACCAACAAACAAACTCTGAAAATGCTGTTCAAGCTGACATCATTCACGTCTTATGAAGCAATGCAAATTAGATGAAAGTATTTAAAATAGTTTAATGCAAAAACAAGTCTCCATCCCTGTCTCTGAAAATGGTGATTGAGGTAACATCACTCACACGTTGTGGAACAATGCAAACTAGATGAAGGTATTTAGGATAGTTTAATGCAAAAAATGTTTCCATTCCAGTCTGTGAAAATAATAATATTATAATAATGGTGATTAAGGTAACATCATTCGCACTCTGTGCTGCAACTCAAACTAGACTAAGGTATTTGAATCCAACTAGCCTTCCTCCGATTGTGGTTGAAATTAAAACAACTTACACTTCATGGTTTAATTCTCTGCTGTTTCAAATTTGGACAAGCATCTCCTGTGACAACTGACACTGGTGTAGCACCTTTCACATAAAAATCTGGAAGCTGCTTACAAAATTAACTAGAAATTAAGTCAGTGTTGTCATTCGGCAAATGCAAAGGCTAATTCGCAAACATCAAAGAGGAATAGCTGANTTTTTTTGGAGAATTCGCATGAGATAAAATAAGATGAGATAACTGGGAGTAAACTGGCCAAAATTGAATTGTGCCAAATTAGATGCAGAAGTTCTGAAACCATAAGATAACATGAAAGATGCTTAATGAAATAAAATTAGTACTTTGACACTCATACTCTTATTATAACTATTGATTAAAGTTCTTCTGCTTGATTATTCGTATTCTTGCAAACTATAGGATTTTCAGTTCTTTGTGTTGTTTTAGTAAACTATGGGATGTTGGAATTGTTTATTTCTTAACTTAGGGAGGGTCACTATGACAAAGTTTGAGAACCGTTGGAATATAGATGCTTTATTTGACTTCAGTTTCCAGTTTACAAAGTTGTTTTGATATCTGTTCAGGGTAAGGCCAGTGCGATTAAAATACTGACATGGAAATACAATTTTTGCATTAATCTAATGCAAAGGTTATGTCTCCGTTCCAGTCTCTGAAAATGGTGATGAAGGTGCCATAATTTCACAAGCTGTGGAACAACGCAATCAGACAAAGGTGTTTAAAATAGTTAAATGCAAAAATTGGATTTCCATTCCTGGCTCTGAAAATGGTGATAAAGGTGACATCATTCACGTACTGTTATGCAACGCAAACCAGACTAAGATATTTGAATCCAAAAAGCCTTCCTCTTGTTGTAGTTAAAATCAAAACAACTTCAGTTTAATTCTGTGCTGTTTCAAATTTGGACAAGCATCTCCAGTAACAGCTGACACTTGTATAGCACCTTTCACACAAAAGTCTCGAAGCTCTTGATAAAATTAACTAGAAATGAAGTCAGCGTTGTCATTTGGCAAACGCAAGAGCTAATTTGCAAACATCAAAGAAGAATAGCTGATTTTCTTGGGATTTTTGGAGAATTTGGATGCGGAAGATAAAATAAAATGAGATAACTGGCAGAAAACTGGCATTCTTTGTTAAAATAGCTTCGGAGATTAGGAGCAGAAACTTTAGCTGATTTCTCTCATTGCACCCACCGAGCACCAGGGCACAGAACCCGTTATCACACCAGCATTGACATCTGGCTGAAATTGCCTAATTGAGCAGACTCAATGAATGAAGCCTAGAAACTCGCTAGTCTGTACGATGCGGAACCTCAGCAAACTCTGCATTTACCCTTTGAGGCATCAGTGGAGACGTCTTAAATGTTGATTTTTCCTGAAAAAAAATATTCGCACAGGCATGTGCGCTGTGTCCACAGGCACGAGTAATGTTGCCATGGAATTGCCTTGTTGAGGATATGCAACATAAGCAAAACCACACATTTCAAAACTCCAAATCACCTGTGGCGACGAGATGACACATTGCAAATAGTAGGCAAATCCACTTATTACCAGATCTCAAATAGATCTAAGAGGCTAACTCCTGACAAAATCATGCACCATTCACTGTGTAATATTAAGTTGACAGTATGGTATCTGTTATGATTGACTTAACTGGAGTGATCTTTAGTGCTCCCATTTTACAATGCGTCCATGTGTCTATGGTATATAAGTGATTAATATCTTTACTGACAATGAGTTATATTTACTGAAAACTGAAGAAACTTGGAGAAGCTGTTATAGAAGACAATTTACAGTAATGAACTGAAGCAAAGGAAGCCATGTTGATTTTTTTTTACTGGTGTGTCAGATAAAAGAGCACGCGTACGCTTAATAATATCATAAATAGGGATCTTAGTCATTTGGAAGTGCAATATATGGGAGGTACCTCAAAATAATGTAAAAGAATTTACGGAATGAATTTACTTGTCCAATAGAATTAAATGTGAATTGGGTAGATGAAGAACGCCCTCTAGGGCATTCTGAAATCTGTAGACTGTCTCTTGCCCCCGAATGACTGATACGAACAACATTTTTTCATGACTGAATTCTTCCTCGCGTTCTTTGGTTCATTTGTCCTACCAATGGTGGGGCGGGTGGGCTAGCTTTCAGCTATCCTGCCCGCTTTCTCTGGAACTCCATCCTCGAGTCCTTCCGACTCCTTCCCTCCCTTCGTTCAAGGCACACATCAAAATGTGCCTTTGGTCATCTTTCCCCTTCCCACACTATTCGACTCCCACCCACAGTGCAAGTACCCATCCAACACCGTGAAGCCCTTTGAGATGTCCTCCCGACACAAAAGCCACTAGATAAATGTAAATGTATTTCATATTTTTTTTCGTGTCAGTACTATTCTTTGCCTCAGTTTTGTTCCATTACCACTCCACTCTTGATACTGCTGCCTGTCGCTATCCTGTGGTTTCACAAGTACTTGCAAGCATCCGGTGGTTCATATAAGCAGTCATTCTCTACATATGAGCCTGGACAATGTAGCAGGCTATGTGTATGTGGGTGGGCATCACAACTGAGACTGATCGTGTGCACACTTCACAGTACGAGGGGGATATTTCTTGGTGATCAGTAGCAGGAACACTGGATGTGAGTAGCTTCTATTGCTGATGCCATGGTAACAAATATTTCTTACAAGCATTGAAGTCAAAAAATAGCAGCTGGAGACAACTGTCTGAAGCTTCAGTGTAAATTACAACGTTTTTATAGAAAAACGATTTTGTGTGACACGCAAGGTTAAGGCTATTATTAGAATATATTGTGTAGTGAGTCAGATTTGAGCTGCGTATAATAGTGTATGATTAATTATTAAAACATACAGCTTTTAGAGTTTTAGAATCTTGCATCACAATATGAGCATATCATGTATTGCTGAAATCTTCTATGGATTTTTTAAATATTTGCCAAACGCAATCATGATACCAATTTTTAAAAATCTCTTTTGATGTGAGTTTATTCAAGCCCAGAATACATTCTCTATTTTGTAAGGAGCACGAATATACATAAACAAGATGCTTTAGTACCAATTTACTAACGAACCTCAGGTCTTGTAAAATGAATAATGGTGTTTGGTTTGACAAAGATAATATAACCCACACTGCATTTAGCAAAACATAGAAACATTAGTTACTCCATTGTTATTAAGTGAAATATATTGCTGTAAGTGAATCCTTTTTGTGTGAATTGTTCCAAAACAAGATCTATATATGGTGCTTGAAGATTATACATGATTTACTTCTGTGTTAATTCAATAAATGGTACCAAAAGTTTTGCTCTATTCAAGAACTGTGTATTTATTGAACTGTTAACATCTCAGTTGCTTGAAGATCTATTATGGAGAAATAAAAGGGTTTTAGTTGCTTTAACTTAACAATAATAATAATAATATACAATAATCCTTGCACTTAATATAGTGCCTCATCACGTTTTGGAGACATCTCAAAACGCTCGGTGTGATTGTGCTTATTTTCTGAGTGAACTGGGCAGCCAATTTGCACACAGCATGTTCCACAAACAGTTATGGAGTGAATGACCAATTTTATTTGGGGGTTGCTGCCCAGGTTACCAAAACACTTTAAACAAAGAGTCTTAAAGAAAAACAGCTAAGCATAAGAACATACGAATTTGCTCGGTGAAAGAAGACCAAGTTACATCTAGTTCGCCTTCCACCATCCTGGCAGGCGCTTGACATGTCGTGTCCCAAACTATATACTGTAACCTGAGATATTATTTTCTAGCAGAAAGGCCAATGGCCTTTGTGATCAGTACAAGATAAGACATACTGCACAGTTAATAATAATAATAATCCTTGCATTTGATATAGCGCCTTATCACATTGTTGCGACGTCTCAAAGCATTTCACAAGATATACTGTAAAGTGGATTTGACTATGTATTTTGTGGGCAAAACCTTTGTGACAATGGCTCCTTGTAGATTTCCTTTTTAAATTTCTCGTGGCTGTGCTGAGCAAGGGGCGCCACCCTAGTTATACTCCGAACACAAATACGCACAATCAAAACACACTACTGAAACTACATTGTTTAAACCAAATCTTCGCAGACAATTAAAACAAACAGCTCAGTGATTCCGAAAAGAAAGAAACATGGGTCCAAGAAGTTAAGAAAGTTCATTTCAATCACATTTTTTTATTGAACGCTATGAGAAGTTAAGGCCTCAAACTGCAACCTCCATTCTGGCTTTTTAGGAGTTTAATACTTTTTTCTTGATGTTCTCCTTGACATTTCTCTCTCATATTCTGCCAGTGAGGGTATAATTAATTCCCTGCAGATAAAGTATTTCCCTTTTGCTTTATACAAACTCCTTTTGACAGTCTGGCTGCTTTTTCTGAGCCTGGTAACTCTGACCCTTACATCATGAACACTTCTTCATTGTTTGACCTTTGTAATGCTCACAGCAAGAAAACCACAAGAACCACACGTAGCAATGACTCAGAGCCACAGTCGCAAAAGACGGTCCGCACCAAAATGGAAGCCATCAATACCGGATTAGTTGTTTAGAAATATCCGGGAGTGAGAGAACTGAAACACATTCTACGAGGAAATACTGGATTTAATGATCCAAAAACCGTTGTCACACCTTTGACACCTAAATCACTAAAGACTATCTGGAGAAGCTTCGGAAAACGTTTCACCGTTCTCTATAGACTGATAAACTACAGTTAGACTGAAGTCAATGGACAATGGAACAGAAACTATTCCCGACAGACATTTTATAAAAAGAACATGAAAGGGGTGAAATATTGCACAGAATTGAAACAGATTTAGCTCCAGGATATAATAAATCTTTTTTTTAAGTGTCATTTTAACATGACAACTGACAAACTGCCCCTTGGATTAAATGAAGTGACTTTGAGAAAGTGACTTGCCAGGAACTGTAATGCGCCCACAATGATTCCTGCAACTTATGGGATAATAGTTTACTAGCGAAGGCCTTGTCTGCAGTTAGTGACAACATCCCTCCAGAATACATCACACTCTTGACAGAAATAATGTCCAGGAGATGGATCCAAGGTTCAAACATTATGAACAATATAACTATCCTTATATTTGATGCAGTCCGTTTCACGTCGGACGGATGTCCCAAAGTGCTTCTCAGGATATATCGTAAAGTGCGATGTGTGTTTTGTGGGTGAGCGGAGCAGCCAATTGTGCAATATAGAGGATTGCAGCCCTGGTATGTTCACTCATAACACTTTTTTTCAATAAAAAACAACTGACAAACTCTGTTCCCAAAGCGGTGTGTATAGGGGGGGTGTGGTGGGGTGTGTATAGTGGGAGGGTGTGGTGGTGTATAGGGAGTGTGTATAGGGGGTGTGAGGTGGTGTATAGGGTGTGTGGTGGTGGTGTATAGGGGGTGTGTGGTGGGGTATATGGGGTGTGTGGTGGTGGTGAATAGGGGGTGTGTGGTGGGGTATAGGGGGTGTGTGGTGGTGGTGTATAGGGGTGTGTGGTGGTGTATAGGGTGTGTGGTGGTGTATAGGGGGTGTGGCGGTGGCGTATAGGGGGGGTGTGGTGGGGTATAGGGGGTGTGTGGTGGTGGTGGTGTATAGGGGGTGTGTAGTAGTGTATAGGGGGTGTGTGGTGGTGTATAGGGTGTGTGGTGGGGTATAGGGGGTGTGTGGTGGGGTATAGGGGGTGTGTGGTGGTGGTGTATAGGGGGTGTGTGGTGGTGTATAGGGGGTGTGTGGTGGTGGTGTGTATAGGGGGTGTGTGGTGGTGGTGTATAGGGGGTGTGGTGGGGTATAGGGGGTGTGGTGGTGTATAGGGTGTGTGGTGGGGTATAGGGGTGTGTGGTGGGTATAGGGGGTGTGGTGGTGGGGTATAGGGTGTGTGTGGTGGTGGTGTATAGGGGGTGTGTGGTGGGGTGTGTATAGGGGGTGTGTGGTGGGGTGTGTATAGGGGGTGTGTGGTGGGGTGTGTATAGGGGGTGTGTGGTGTGGTGTGTATAGGGGTGGTGTGTATGGGGGTGTGTATAGGGGGGTGTGATGGGGTGTGTGTATAGGGGTGTGGTGGGGTGTGTATAGGGGGTGTGTGTGGTGGTATAGGGTGTGTGGTGGTGGTGTATAGGGGTGTGTGTGGGGTGTGTATAGGGGGTGTGTGGTGGTGTATAGGGGGTGTGGTGGGGTGTGTATAGGGGGTGTGTGGGTGTGTATAGGGGGTGTGTGGTGGGGTGTGTATAGGGGGTGTGTGGTGGTGGTGGTATAGGGGGTGTGGTGGGTGGTGTATAGGGGGGTGTGTGGTGGGTATAGGGGGTGTGTGGTGGGGTATAGGGGGTGTGTGGTGTGGTGGTGGGGGGTGGGGGTGTGTGGTGGGGGTATAGGGGGTGGTGTGGTGGGGTATAGGGGGTGTGTCCGGGACCCTCCCCCTCCCAGGGAACCCCTCCCCCTCCCCGGGACCCCTCCCCCTCCCCTCCCGTGATCGCCGCGACCCGAACAGACACCACCGGCGGCCGTCACAGCCCCACAGCCACTGGGGGGAAAGGTGAGATCTGCGTCGATTACACTCTGGTCCCCGTGT
>NW_024704747.1:22550669-22612803 GCF_018977255.1 Callorhinchus milii | reverse complement strand
AACTGAAACACATTCTACGAGGAAATACTGGATTTAATGATCCAAAAACCGTTGTCACACCTTTGACACCTAAATCACTAAAGACTATCTGGAGAAGCTTCGGAAAACGTTTCACCGTTCTCTATAGACTGATAAACTACAGTTAGACTGAAGTCAATGGACAATGGAACAGAAACTATTCCCGACAGACATTTATAAAAAGAACATGAAAGGGGTGAAATATTGCACAGAATTGAAACAGATTTAGCTCCAGGATATAATAAATCTTTTTTTTAAGTGTCATTTTAACATGACAACTGACAAACTGCCCCTTGGATTAAATGAAGTGACTTTGAGAAAGTGACTTGCCAGGAACTGTAATGCGCCCACAATGATTCCTGCAACTTATGGATAATAGTTTACTAGCGAAGGCCTTGTCTGCAGTTAGTGACAACATCCCTCCAGAATACATCACACTCTTGACAGAAATAATGTCCAGGAGATGGATCCAAGGTTCAAACATATAACAATATAACTATCCTTATATTTGATGCAGTCCGTTTCACGTCGGAAGGATGTCCCAAAGTGCTTCTCAGGATATATCGTAAAGTGAGATGTGTGTTTTGTGGGTGAGCGGAGCAGCCAATTGTGCAATATAGAGGATTGCAGCCCTGGTATGTTCACTCATAACACTTTTTTTCAATAAAAAACAACTGACAAACTCTGTTCCCAAAGCGGTGTGTATAGGGGGGTGTGGTGGGGTGTGTATAAGGGGGGTGTGGTGTGGCGTATAGGGGGGGTGTGGTGGGGTGTGTATAGTGGGAGGGTGTGGTGGTGTATAGGGAGTGTGTATAGGGGGTGTGAGGTGGTGTATAGGTGTGTGGTGGTGGTGTATAGGGGGTGTGGTGGGTATATGGGGTGTGTGGTGGTGGTGAATAGGGGGTGTGTGGTGGTGTATAGGGGGTGTGTGGTGGTGGTGTATAGGTGTGTGGTGGTGTATAGGGTGTGTGGTGGTGTATAGGGGGTGTGGCGGTGGCGTATAGGGGGGTGTGGTGGGGTATAGGGGTGTGTGGTGGTGGTGGTGTATAGGGGTGTGTGTAGTGTATAGGGGGGTGTGTGGTGGTGTATAGGGGTGTGTGGTGGGTATAGGGGGTGTGTGGTGGGGTATAGGGGGTGTGTGGTGGTGGTGTATAGGGTGTGTGGTGGTGTATAGGGGGTGTGTGGTGGTGGTGTGTATAGGGGTGTGTGGTGGTGGTGTATAGGGGTGTGTGGTGGGGTATAGGGGTGTGTGGTGGTGTATAGGGGTGTGTGGTGGGTATAGGGGTGTGTGGTGGGTATAGGGGGTGTGTGGTGGTGGGGTATAGGGTGTGTGTGGTGGTGGTGTATAGGGGTGTGTGGTGGTGGTGTGTATAGGGGGTGTGTGGTGGGGTGTGTATAGGGGGTGTGTGGTGGGGTGTGTATAGGGGTGTGTGGTGTGGTGTGTATAGGGGGTGTGTAATGGGGTGTGTATAGGGGGTGTGATGGGGTGTGTATAGGGGGTGTGGTGGGGTGTGTGGTGGGGTATAGGGGTGTGTGGTGGGGTGTGTATAGGGGTGTGTGGTGGTGTATAGGGGTGTGGTGGGGTGTGTATAGGGGTGTGTGATGGGTGTGTATAGGGGGTGTGGTGGGGTGTGTATAGGGGGTGTGTGGTGGTGGTGTATAGGGGGTGTGGTGGGGTGTGTATAGGGGGTGTGTGGTGGGGTTATAGGGGGTGTGTGGTGGGTATATGGGGTGTGTGGTGGTGGTGAATAGGGGGTGTGTGGTGGGTATAGGGGTGTGTGGTGGGGTATAGGGGGTGTGTGTGGTGGTGTATAGGGTGTGTGGTGGTGTGTATAGGGGGTGTGTGGTGGTGGTGTATAGGGGGTGTGTGGTGGGGTATAGGGGGTGTGTGGTGGTGGTGTATAGGGGGGGTGTGGTGGTGTATAGGGGGTGTGTGGTGGTGTATAGGGGGTGTGTGGTGGGGTATAGGGGGTGTGTGGTGGTGTATAGGGTGTGTGGTGGTGATGTATAGGGGGTGTGGTGGGGTGTGTATAGGGGGTGTGGTGGGGTGTGTATAGGGGGTGTGTGGTGGTGTATAGGGGGTGTGTGGTGGTGTATAGGGGGTGTGTGTGGTGTTATAGGGGGTGTGGTGGTGGGTACAGGGGTGTGTGGTGGGTATATGGGTGTGTGGTGGTGGTGAATAGGGGTGTGTGGTGGGGTATAGGGGGTGTGTGGTGGTGTATAGGGTGTGTGGTGGTGATGTATAGGGGGTGTGTGGTGGTGGTGTATAGAGGGTGTGGTGGGGTGTGTATAGGGGGTGTGGGTGGGGTATAGGGGTGTGTGGTGGGGTATATGGTGTGTGGTGGTGGTGAATAGGGGGTGTGTGGTGGTGGTGTATAGGGGGTGTGTGGTGGTTGTATAGGGGTGTGTGGTGGGTGGTGTATAGGGGTGTGGTGGTGTATAGGGGGTGTGGTGGTGTATAGGGTGTGGTGGTGTATAGGGGGTGTGTGGTGGGGGGGGGGGATGTGTACCGGGGGTGGGGGTGGGGTGACCGGGGGGTGGGGGTGGGGGGGGTGTACCGGGGGGTGGGGTGGGGGGTGTACCGGGAGGGGGGTGGGGGGGGTGTACCGGGGGGTGGGGGTGGGGGGGTTGTACCGGGGGTGGGGGTGGGGGTGTACCGGGGGGTGGGGGTGGGGGGTGTACCGGGGGGGTGGGGGTGGGGGGGGTGTACCGGGGGTGGGGGCCGCCGCCGCCGCTCCTGACCGCCCGCGGGTCCGCCCTGAGCCGCCAAACCACGGGAGGTTTGAGCGGAGAGTGAGTGAGTGAGTGAGCGCCGCCCCTCCCCCCCTCCCCCCCCCCGGGGTTTCCTGTCCTGTTCGCTGCTCTCTTCGTGATCTCTGACGGTTCACCGCCGTCCCCGCGCCGGGTTTCACCATCGGCGGAGAGGACCGACACGGGACCCCTCCCCCTCCCCGGGACCCCTCCCCTCCCCACCCCTGGACCCTCCCCCTCCCCCTCCCGTGATCGCCGCGACCCGAACAGACACCACCGGCGGCCGTCACAGCCCCACAGCCACTGGGGGAAAGGTGAGATCTGTGTGTCCCCGTGTGTGTGGGTGTGTGTCCCTGTGTGTGGGTGTGTGTGTGTCCCTGTGTGTGTGTGTGTGTCCCTGTGTGTGTGTGTGTCCCTGTGTGTGTGTGTGTGTGTCCCTGTGTGTGTGTGTGTGTGTGTGTGTCCCTGTGTGTGTGTGTGGTGTGTGTGTCCCTGGTGTGTGTGTGTCCCTGTGTGTGTGTGGTGTGTCCCTGTGTGTGTGTGTGTGTGTCCCTGTGTGTGTGTGTGTCCCTGTGTGTGTGTGTGTCCCTGTGTGTGTGTGTGTCCCTGTGTTGTGTGTGTGTGTGTCCCTGTGTGTGTGTGTGTGTGTGTCCCTGTGTGTGTGTGTGTGTCCCTGTGTGTGTGTGTGTGTGTGTCCCTGTGTGTGTGTGTGTGTCCCTGTGTGTGTGTGTGTCCCTGTGTGTGTGTGTCCCTGTGTGTGTGTGTGTGTGTCCCTGTGTGTGTGGTGTGTCCCGTCCCTGTGTGTGTGCCCTGTGTGTGTGTGTGTCCCTGTGTGTGTGTGGTGTGTGTGTCCCGTGTGTGGTGTGTGTGTGTCCCTGTGTGTGTGTGTGTGTCCCTGTGTGTGTGTGTGTGTGTCCCTGTGTGTGTGTGTGTGTCCCTGTGTGTGTGTGTCCCTGTGTGTGTCCCTGTGTGTGTGTATGTCCCTTGTGTGTGTGTGTGTGTGTCCCTGTGTGTGTGTGTGTGTGTCCCTGTGTGTGTGTGTGTGTCCCTGTGTGTGTGTGTCCCTGTGTGTGTGTGTGGTATCTGTGTGTGTCCCTGAGTGTGTATGAGTGGTGTCCCTGTGTGTGTGTGTCCCTGTGTGTGTGTGTCCCTGTGTGTGTGTGTGTGTCCCTGTGTGTGTGTGTGTGTCCCTGTGTGTGTGTGTGTGTGTCCCTGTGTGTGTGTGTGTGTCTGTGTGTGTGTGTGTGTCCCTGTGTGTGTGTGTGTGTGTGTGTCCCTGTGTGTGTGTGTGTCCCTGTGTGTGTGTGTGTGTCCCTGTGTGTGTCTGTGTGTGTGTGTCCCTGTGTGTGTGTGTGTGTCCCTGTGTGTGGTGTGTCGTGGTGTCCTGGTGTGTGTGTGTGTCCCTGTGTGTGTGTGTGTGTGTCTGTGTGTGTGTGTCCCTGTGTGTGTGTGTGTGTCCCTGTGTGTGTGTGTCCCTGTGTGTGTGTGTGTGTCCCTGTGTGGCCCTGTGTGTGTGTGTGTGTGCCCTGGTGTGTGTGTATGTGTCCCTGTGTGTGTGTGTGTGCCCTGGTGTGTGTGTGTGTGTCCCTGTGGTTGTGTGTGTCCCTGTGTGTGTGTCCCTGTGCGTATGTGCGTGTGTGTCCCTGTGGTGTGGTGTGTGTGTGTGTGTGTGTGTCCCTGTGTGTGTGTGTGTGTGTCCCTGTGTGTCCCTGTGTGTGTGTGTGTGTGTGTGTGTGGTGTCTTGCTCGCAGGTTGAAATTGACCTGTGTCCAAATCAAGGAACTTACTGGAAAATGTCTATTGCGATAACAATGAAATGAAGATATAATATGGTGTGGATTGTACCAAAAGGGGGTTGTTAGTGGTTCACACACTGAAAAGATGATCTAATAACAAACTGAAATAAGCATCGCTCTCGACTCCTGTGAAACAATCAGGGGAACAGTCAACAATTCCTCAAATAAAAATAATAATTTCTTTTAAAGTAAGTTTTACTGTGTAGTCGGGGTTCATGATAGCTGAGCCGGTATCGTGTTTTATTTCCCTGATAGAGACCAATGATATATTTCCGGGTAACATCCGTTTATTTTAAGTCAATACCTAAGTTGCAGTGTCACAGCAATATATATTTAAAAAAAACCCTCAGGCAAACTCACAGACTGCATGTGGGGAACCTCTGCCTGGAGTGACATCGTATAGTTTACTTGGTTACAAAGGTAAAAGGGGAATTAGCCAAGACGAGCCATGGTTGAAAAAGGGTTTCTAAATAGAAATAGGAATCTGTGGAGATTTTCCCACGATGGTGGGGCTGGGAGATCTGGTCTCAACACTTAGAAGAAGAATGTGTTGTTGTGTTTGTGCAAGGAACAGGCAACAAACACGCCTGTTGTAATGTGAACCTGATATTGACGGCACTTACGCAATCACAAAGCAACCCACAAGAGCGGAAGAGAAACAAGAGTTGGTTCGTCCCCAGGAGCATCGGTTGTGAAGCGATTCCAGACAGATCGGTCCTGTGAGCGCTTCTCTCTCTTTTTTTTGGCCAAAGCAAAACACGAGAGCAAATCAAACAGGAGCAAGATATTTCCCCCTTTCCCCTCGAAGAGAATGCGCAATATGTTGTATGTGAATTGATGCACTTGAAAGGTAATTTTTAAACGAGCTTCTGATAAGTTTAGGGAGGCTTCTCCGTCTCCAAAACGGGCATCGAGTGTACATGTTTATTTTTCACCCGTAGTATTTCAATATTTTATATGTGGTGAAGGTTATTGCGGTGAACAGCAGATCTCAGGAACCCAACCCAACCTTAGCTCTATCGAATATGCAAATAGTGGGAACCTTACATTTAGGCACTACAGTGGAGTTATTGTTATTCATTTAAATAAGGTAGTCCTCTTTCTACCAACAAAAAATGTAAACATGAATTCCTATTCTCTGACCTCTGTTGATTGTGCAATGACCCGATTCTCAAGATCAGGAAAATAATCACCTTTCAGTTCAAGTCAGGCTGTGGATTTGTTCTATTCCTAAAATTAGCATTTCTGTCAATTCCACCTATTTTCTCTTCTTCTCACCTGTTTTCTCTCCTGACTCATTTTGCCTTCAGTTTCAGGTGTAGAAGGTGATAACTCATTCAGATAGTTGTTTTTCATCTCTGAACCATAGTCTGAGTGTTGACAAGCTAATATTTGCATAGATCAATGGAGCAGCACTTTATTATGGCAGCAGGTATATTTAATTATATGGCATTGTTGTCTTTATGTTGAACCCATGATCTGAAGTCATGTCGCTAAAGTTTACTGAACATAGTTAAGACCCTTCAGAGAGCTTTGCTTCCTGATTTCTAAAGCTTTATGCTTGACCAATTACCACAACTTTATTAATTTGACACTGACACCTTGTTGCAAGTCACTGAGCAGGATACAGACCTGTACTGCAAGTGAAATACGAAAACATCTGGCAGGAATATAGAACTTGTGAAACCAGTTTGAAATAACTCAGCCATCCTTTTCACTTGGGCAGACCCTTTCTGCGGATTCTGCAGGCTCCTTGAATTCTCCTATAAGAAGTGAATGATCCCTAATGCCTCAGGTTATCATGATAATAATCCTTGCATTTTGGTGAATGCCTTTCATACGAGTCAAATCATTTCCACTGGGTCAGAGATACTGTGTTAGTAGACGACCAACATGTGGCTTCTTATGTACGATCCAAATTGAACTAAGAACATTTACCGGACGCGATTTCTCAGAGGCAATGATCCTTCGCACTTTTTGGATTGAATCTGAAAGCAGGAGGTGTTGTTGGGTATTGTATCAGGAAATACTGTATGCGTTGGAGTGAGCATTGTTGCCGTGAAGGTATTTGGAAGATTGGTAGTTTAAGCTATTTAGAAATTTGCATTTTCAAATGCTTTGAGCAAATTTCATACATGTAATAATGTAACAATTATCACAAGGTTGAGTGTCATTGGTCTTTCCAATACCTTCAGAAAGCAGAACGGCATTTCTTTATATCTTTATTTATTTCCACGACACCTCAAAGTACTTGTTATTTATTATTACGGCTTTCCTTTCTCTTCAGGGATTTTAATTGCGCTCGATTCATAAAGTCTCACAGTACAGTTTACATAGAGCATCACTTGTGTGAGGTGGTGCTGGAGCACGGCAAGTGATGCAGCAAGACTCAGCAGTCTTTAAAGCCAAATAGTGCATTTTATAAAACTGCAGGAGACTTGATCCACAGTGAGCTTGGAGTATGGATATAGCTGTAAAGTGAAAGGTTAGGTGGCGTGAATAGTTTGCTCTGTGTTCTAAAGTTCGCTCTTGGGTTTTATATAAGATATCAGCGTGTAAACACAATTGTGAACACTTGAATATGTCTTTAACCGGGCTTTGGCCACCCTCCTACCCCTACCTCCCTGCCCTCCATCCCTCCTGATCCCAACCCCCTGCTCAGGCCCAAATCCCTGACCGTCCAGCGCCTTGGGACGTCCTCCCGACGTGAAAGGGTTATACAGATGTAATTTGATGTTGTCGTTTGTTGTTTTTTTACGTTTCTGCCACTTGAGTCCAGGCAATAAAGGCCCCCCCACACACAAGTGATATGACATCACTGTGCAGCATAAGCATTGGCCTTTGTGTCTGGACAGCAGGGTTGTTGAGGTGTGTGAGGACAGCTGCGGTGTAAACGCAGCAGATCTGGGAGTTCGCCCTAGCAGAGAGGAGCAGGCTGCGGTTGAATCGTCCTTAGGTATTCGTGACCTCGCTACTTTACAGCACTTTACAGCACTTCCACAGATTGAAAAGGTAAAGTGCAATTTCCCCGTTTCCAAGTTACATCTGTTAGATCCTGTAGCACATTGTTTCAAGATTTTAATCTTCACCTAATTTGCATCAAGTGCAACTCCCCAAATGCAGATTCCTCCCCCCCACCCCCTTCCCACTGACATCATTGGACTGAATCCAATCTTTTAAAGGATCCAACAATAGATCCCAGACGTTCTGACTTTTGAATTGTAAGACTTGCTGCTAGATTAAGCTGGATCGGGTTTAAATGAGGAAGAGGATGGCAAATATTGTAAATTTTGCAACACCGTATAAGTAACAATCAAAGAGCAAGAGCTTTAAATTAACTGGTTGCAGGTATTCAAAGAACAAATGGCTGCAGTAATTTCACCTGTTTGGTATTTTAGCAAAGACACGGAAAAGGTAAATGGAACATTTTAAACCGGTCGGATGATTGTGTATCAAGCGTCTTTCCTAGTCTGTGCATTGTTGGAGAATGTTGATCATTTTCAAAATTAATGCATGATTATTAATGAATAGATTTCATATTTTGGTGCTGCAGTGAGAGTTACAAGGGTAACTTGTCCTTGCATTTGATATAGTGCCTTATCACATCGTCAAAACAACTCAAAGAGCTTTGCAGGATTTTTACTATGAAGTGTTTGTTGTGACTGTGTATTTTGTAAGCAAATGGTAGGCAAAGATAGCCTGGGCAATGCTAAGAGATTCACCTTTTCTTAGTCTGTGGGAACTGTTTAGTTTAGGCTACACTAACCCACAATCGTCTATAGGTGTATTAGGCACAGACACCTTGCTGTGCAGCAACCACAGTATTATAATTTCTGTTGTTTTACTAAGAATATTTCTCAAAATACAGGTATCTGTTTAGTTTTTATCAGGAATCATATCCCCTGTCCTCTGCCTATAAAGTCTGGTGATACATAGAGTGCAAACGCCTTGCTACTTGGTGAGAAATCTGAGTACTAAATACCCATTGTGCAGCCTGTAAGGAAGAGTGTTATGTGTCTCATCGGATAATGGGAGCTGGCATATCCAGCCATCAAATATTTATTCTTAGTCTGTTTAATAAATCACTCTCTTATATCTTGTTGATACCTTGTATATTACCTGGGCCTTGTTGCTTATTCATGGAAGTACCACCATGTATGATACATACACCAGCAACGACAACTTGAATTTATATAACTCCACAAATGTCTTGGAATGCTTCACACCACTGAGCAGGGAGAGAGAAGAAGAAGTGGGAGGGAGGTCAGTGAAGTCAATGAAGTGTGCCAGCGGTGGAAGCATAATTTATATATTTTATCAAGCATTTTTCTGTAGTTTGGCAAAATAATAGAACCAGCCTTGAGGATTCCAACCCCAGGCTCGCTGCATTCCCCAACTCCTCTATACACAGGAGTCTTTTTTAAATCCTTTAATTTTACTGCTTGGATAATACAAACAGAAGTGGCAGGTAAGGGCGTAACTGGGAATTCGAGAGGGGTGTTGTCAGGTTCTGTATAGAATAAGTTGGATCTACAGATGAGGCCAGCCCTTGAGCTAAGTCACATTGATTTTGCACATGGCTGTTAGTTCCTTTATACAGTTTTAAGAGCAGAACCTTGATTTCTGGATGATTTTGCCTCTTTTGGCTATTATAAATGTAATACTATTACTTCTCTCTAGCTGTCTCAGATATTGCTTGACTGGATTTACTCTAAATGTGTTAAGAGTGTGAGATTTTGTAAGCGAATGCGATCATAGGCAATGTAAAATACCGATGGCCTTTAAAATAATTTAAATCCCTTTAAACGCTGTTTAGACTTGTGTAGCATTGATGTTCTTCATCTTGTTTTTAAACTTCTATGATTATTTCTAACCACCAAGGCAACTAACATTCAGTTTACTCCCTGCAGAATGTAATCTCCCCTTTCCCTTACTTTGCTGCCTTTTGCATTGCACATGTTGATGTGGTAAAGTGGGTTCTGCTAACTGGCAGCGGAATGTCAGAATCGAGCCATCCCCCCCGTGGCTGTCTCAGGCTCAACATCATGAGCCAGGCGGGTCCATAGTATTCCAGGGCACTACTGATAAGAGGACCTTGAAGGGCAGACCAGTCACTGGGGCAGTGTGTCATCCCACTCAGCTCGCATTAACCCTGCAAAGCTCTTAATGGCTAGGGTGGTTCTAGCTGGACAAGCACCGGGAAAACTTGCCGGACAGCAATATCAATGGAAAGCTATGCCATTTTAGCTGGTTAGATTCCAGCAGTACTCCAATGCGCACTCTGGAGTCCCAAAGCCTTGGCTCCTGCCAACCTGTGCCTTATGCTTTCCGGAATTAGGTAAACAGGAGGTGTCCCTCCAGCGAGAGGGAGTACACGTTCCATTCCAACAATCTATCTCTGGGATTTCCATGTGTAGGTGGGATGCATGGAAATCTCAGCTTAGTTTCGATACTCTTAAGCATGGTAATGGGTTTCCGCATTACCCAGCTGACCAAAAAAAAGACCCTGGATTTTGTGTGTAATTTGCCAGTGCTTAAGATGTAACTTGCACTTAATAGAGTGACATTTTGTTGCAAGTCAAAATCCATTACGATAGAGACCTTGTGCACCATCAGTGGGAAAGGCAAATAAAGTTCATAGGACAATTCAGAAAACAATTTATTTTTAGCTGAAGGTTATCTTCAAACGGTTATTAAATTTGAAACCCATGAGTTTGGGCTCAGGGGAGGTTGTTCTGAGACACAACATGTTCCTTATTTAATGGTGGATAATTGGGCTGAACTATCATTAGAATATCACAAAATGTCCCCATTTACATTGCGTGTTACTTCTGGAAGGGTATAGAGTGCGTTTAAATATATGTTGTTTGTTGAACAGAATCTTAGTGTTATACAAATGAAGTTTTGGTGTGGGACACTTAAATATCGAAAGAATATGAACAGATTCTAAAAATGTTTCACATTAAGATAAGTTCTTATTGTTTTCTTTATAAGAGCTTTGATTGATTATACGTAAACTGTAATTGATTGTAGAAATCTTTTGTAATTTCCAATCTTTGGGGGGATCTAGAACGGATCAGAACTCATTCACACTTAAGCTACAGTGTTGCAGCACTAATAATAAATGAGATAATAATTCTTGCATTTGATATGATTGCCTTTCACGTCGAGAGAACATCTCAAAGCGTGTCACCTGATTTACTGTAAAGTGTGGTTTCTCGGTATTTGTAGCAACGTAGCAACTAAGTTACATACAGTACTGTCCTACAAACAGTGAATAAATCATTTTCTGTGGAAGATCGTATGATTTAATGCCAATGAGCCACCCCAACACATTTTTAATCTGCTGTAAAAATTGGACAGCGTTTTTCATGCTCCGAACATCAATTTAAGTACAAGATGCATATCTCTCTCATGGACTAATTGTTAACACCCAAACTGTTGCTTGGGCTGAGATCATCTATTTCCTGTACAGACTGGTATGTAAATCTACAACCTTCTGAATTTTTTTTTACCTTTGCAGAGCCTTTAACCACGACTAGGCCATTGGGGGAAGCACAGGAGGAAATATTATAAGCAGTATAGTTTTCTGCCTTCTGCCAGCTAGTCAATAGAAATTCACAATCATTTTAAAGCGGCCTTGCAGTAGATTTTTCTTATTGACTGGCCTCCAGCACTGGCTGTAACTGACTCAGCAAGCTGCAAGAAACAGGAAGCTGCTTGTTAGTAAAGTAAGTGATGATGAAGGTCATAGCAATTTTCAGTCACAACACAGCACGACTCCAAACAGTGCCAGTACTGGCATTGAAACAAGAGAACCAATGCTCACTGCAAAAAAGAGCAAACATCTAAAAGTAGGACTCATCTTTCACCAATGTTACTTTCAAGGGAAATACAATTTCAATAAGTGTTAGTTTTTTAAAATAATAATAATCATTGCATCTGATATAGTGCCTTATCATGTTGTCAAGATGTCTCACAATGTTTCACAGAATACACTGTAAAGTAGTGTGACTGTATTTTGTCAGAATACACTGTAAAGTAGTGACTGTATCTTGTGGGTGAACATGGCAGCCAATTTGCGCACAGCAGTTTTAACACAAACAGCCACAAAGTGAATGACCAATTTTACTCGGGGAATTGTTGGCCAGGACATGGAAAGAAACTTCCTTCTGTTTTCGAACGTTGCCATGGAATCTTTTAACGTCCAACTGAACAAGACAGACAGCATCTCGGTTTAACGTCTCATCCAAAGGGTGGGTTTCTAAAAAAAACTGCAGTGTCTGGATGACACTTGGAAGCTATTACAATAGCATAGTCGGTAACAGTGTGCATTTTTATTGCTGTAAACTAAACAGTTTTTGTTAGCATTTTATTAGTGAAGTAATAAGCGTTGAAACATAATTTTTGTTGCTCGTTGGTTTATGCTCCAGTAGCATCCTGAATTGAGTCCAATCAGCTCAACAATGGCTATATAGATAATATGTTTACCTAATATCCAAGGCTCAAAATTTGACCTTACTTTAGCTTTGCAATCCCAATTTACCTTAAAACTTAAAATCACGCAGGATTGTGGAAAATCGGTCAAGTCAATCTGAATTTGGAAGCCGGTTCTCTCTCCCCAGCTGTTACCCTGGCAATAGGGATCTGTTGTGGGAGGGATAAACATGTTAGCATAACAGCGATAAATGTCTTGCACAGGTGAGGCTGGCTGGGCAACTCAATGAATAACTGAGTTGTGTTGCGTATGATCGGTCACCTAATTGTTTGGAGACACTTTAAGGAAGTACATTGCTGTGATTCACATGTCTTACTTCCATAAAGTAATAATAATAATCCTTTGATTTGGGATAGCGCCTTTCACGTTGCGAGGTTGACCCAAAGCGCTTCACAGGATACTCGGTAAAGTGGAGCGACCGTGTGTTTTGTGGGCAAACACGGCAGCCAGTGTGCACACGGCGTCAGGAACATTTTCAGAGGGGGAAACACGTTGTTAATATATTGTTTTTTTTCCGGCCGAAAGGCAGCTGAACCTGCTCTGTGACGTCGCTTGCTGATTGATTGTGACATCAAGCCATCTGGCTTTTAGTTGCGTTTCTTCCTGTCTTTCACACACCTTACATTTTAAGGAGCTCCGGAGGACAGGGCTTCCCCCATTCGTGACGTCACTGGGATGGAACCTTCATGACGTCACTGAAGAGGGAAGGCATTCCACACCGAAGGCCTTTTCCTCAGGCTGTCTCTGGTCATCAGTTACAGCCGGAGAACATGGCCACAACGGGTGATTTGGAAACATCAGTAAGTGCAGATGTTTCCCTTTCATTGGTGGCAATTAGAATGAAGACACTGCCTTTCAAATATTCAACCACTTCCCAAAAATAATTTGGTTACTCAATCCACGACTGTTTGTGGGACACTGCTGCGCGCAATTGCCTGCCGCGTTTTGTTCACGAAATATACAGTTCAATTCAATTCAGTTCAATACAGTTCAGTCAATTCACTTTACGTTATATTCCGTGAAGCGCTTTGAGACGGCTAGAAGATGTGATAAGGCGCTATGTCAAATGCAAGGAATTGTTATCATTATTATTTATTTTTTCACAATTTAAATTCAGTAATCACCTCACCGTCATTTTGTAAGTTTAAATTCAATCCACTTAACAATTGGTTAGTGTCTCTTATGTTTAAAGGGGCAACTTTTTTCTGAGCTGACCATAAAATAGGATACGTAATAGGATACGAGCCTAAATTTGGAATAGAAGAGGAAAAGGATAGGTTTTTTTTAAACTTTCTGGTGAAGAAAAAGGGGTGTGTGGTATGGTAACTGGTGCTCTTATCACTGACGCAGGCACCAATTTCACAAAGAGCTGAATTGTGACAATGAACCGGGATCCACTGTTTATCTAAAGGATTTGATACAGCAGATGTTCCTTTTGTTGAAAACGAAGAGCAAATGAGCGAGGGAGCTGGTAATGCAGGAAATGATAATGAACAAATAGGTTTAACTTGAACTGACAGAGACGGCCACAGTGAGGTCATGATTGGGCGCATTTGCTCTTGTTTTGTAGCTCTGCAAAGCATTTGACCATCACAGGATATCCTGCCAATTTGGAAGCTAACTAACGGATTCATAGAAATGTTTTTCAGTTGTTTAGTTTGATGAACTTTATTTCCCTTCGAGCTTTGTGTGGTGAGTAACCTCCATTTGACCTCATCTCGCAGTCCTACCACAATGAAAGAATCTAACCAGGCTAGAAAAATGAAATGCTAAAATAAGGTGAAATCTATGATGAAACGTCTTCATTATCACCCGTCGTCGTGGGCAAATGCGCCAGTTGAACAGTTCAGGGCAAAATCTGGCAGGTGACCCACCTTTGAATAGGACGTGTAAAGGCTGGGATGAAATATAAGTAGTTCTAACAACATTGTATACTTGTATTTAGAGAGGCTGCACCAATGACAACATTAAATAAGCCAGCGTCAACAGATCTATGAACAGACACTCAATTGACCTAGTTCCAGTAGCCCAGAGAAATTGGGATCTGAATGTGTTTTACACCATGGTTTTTTTTAAACGTTTATCATTTCAGACACTAATACTCGGTTGATAGGATGTGTGATCTATTGCAAAGAACAACAAAATTACATTTATAGAGCGCCTTTCACATCGGGAGGACGTCCCAAGGCGCTGAACAGTCAGGGGTCAGGACCCGAGCATGGGGGAGGGGTGCTGTAGGGGTGAGGAAAGGCAGAGAGGTGGGAGGTTGGTAGGGAGTCACAGGTCAGAGAGGTAGGAGTGGGCAAGGCCATGGATGGCCTTGAAAGTGAGGACGAGGATCTTGAAGTTGACCCTCTGAGGGATGGGGAGCCAGTGGAGTCGGGCGAGGGTGGGAGGAATGGGGTCACGGAGCCTGGTGCACGAGAGTACACGAGCTGCAGAGTTTTCGATGATCTGCAGCTTGTGAAGGGAAGAGTTGGGAAGGCCGATGAGGAAGGAGTCTCCATAATCAAGCCAAGCCTTGATGTGACGAATACGTGAGTGACGGTTTCGGCAGCCTGAGGGGTGAGGCAGTGGCAGAGTCTGGTAATGTTGTGGAGGTGGTGGTAGCAGTGCCGGTCATGGTGCGGATGTGGGGGAGAGAGGACAGTTCAGGGTCAAACAAGACACCCAGGTTCCTGACTGGCTTAGGGAGGTTGAGTGTGTAGCGTGGAGGCTGATGCTGCCAGCGCCCGAGGTGCGGAGGCGCTGGCGCGAGCCAATCAGGAGGGTCTCGGTCTTGCTGACATTCAGTTGGAGAAAGTTGTCCCTCGTCCAGGACCTGATGTCGGACAGGCAGTCGGTCAGGACGCCAGAAACCTGGAGTTGAGGGTGGAAGCAGAGAGATAGAGTTGGGTGTCATCCACATACATGTGGAAATTTACCCTATGTCTGCGGATGATGTCACCAAGGGGGAGCATGTAGAGGGTGAAGAGGAAGGGACCAAGGACAGACCTCTGATGAATGCCGCACCAGGAGGAGAAGCCATTTACTGAGATGAAGTGGAGGCGGTGTGAAAGGTAGGACCTGAACCAGTCAAGGACAGAACCTTGGAGGCTGAGGTGGGAGGAGCGGCGGTGGAGGAGGATTGAGTGGTCCACAGTGTCAAAAGCGGAGGAGAGGACGAGGAGGCAGAGGGAGACCTGGTCCATGTCAGGATGTCGTTTGTGACCTTGACCAGAGCAGTTTTCGTGTTGTGGGCAACACAGAAACCCAATTGGAGGGGCTCATGGAGGGAGTGGGAGGAGAGGAAAGAGCGAAGCTGGGAGGCAACGGCTCTCTCAAGGACCTCAGATAGAAAAGGGCAATTGGAGATGGGCCGGTAGCTGGATAGCTGTGATGGGTCAAGGGATGTTTCTTCAAGGTGGGGGTGATAGTGTCTGTTTTTTGGGGTTAGGAACAGTACCAGATGACAGGGAGAGGTTGATAATGTCAGTGAGTGGTAGGGCAAGGAGGTGGAGGTGAGATTTAAGGATGTGGTCCAGGGAGCAGGTGGTGGTGATGATAGAGGATGGGGTGACAGGTTCAAAGGTGTGGAAGAAGGGATGGGTAGTGGTCAGAGTGTGGGGGGGGGGGTGGGGTGTAGGGAAGGGGTGGAAGGGCAGTGGCAGCTGAGCGGATTCCCTCTATTTTGGACTCAAGGAAGTCCAGCATTTCCTTGCAGTGGGAGTCGGAGGAAAGAATCTGCGCGGTGTGGCGGGGAGGGCAGAGGAGCCGGTTGGTGGTGGAGAACAGGAGACTGGGTTTGCCCTTCGCCACCAGGATTAACCTGGAGTAGAAGGACAATTTGGCCGAGGCGAGAGCGGAGCGGTGGGTTTTGATGTGGTCCAGCCAGATGTGCTGGTGGACCTTTAGGCCGGATTTGAGCCAAGTGCACCAACCTGATGCAGGGAATGTTATTGAGGGGGAAACACCAGCAGTGCTGAGAATGGCATTGATGTGCAACAGTATAGGCACATGGCTAAGCAACTGTTATTAGCCTGATGGGAAATCTAATGACTAGAAATCACTGGTGAGGATTAACATCACAGATTGGTTTGGATGAAGAAGGCCCTTTCGCCTCTCTGATTTCATCCCTCCAATACACCTACCCAACCATCAAACTGCTCTTTTAAATGAATCCAATAATCTGTCCACCACCACCTTTCCTGGCAATCTGCTCCAGTCATAGATTACTCTAAATTGGAAATACTACAGCACTGAGTGGGGCTACATGAAACATAAAATAAAAAGGTCTTGTGGATGGATCAGTAAAGATATTGATAGTCATCACAGCACTAAAACTCCATGTACTATACTGTGCTATAAAATATTTACAAACTACCCAGTCACTGGACTTTGCAGTAAAATCATCTGAAGCATTTTGAAATGACTCAACGAGATGTAAGGCTCTTTATTAAATGCAAGGATAATTAATATTATACTGTTTTTGTAAGTGCGTGGAGCTGCAATGACTGCACTTCCAAGGTGATCTTAAATAGGGATACGCTTCAATAAAAATATTGTGAAAGTTAAAAATTGGACTTAAAAAAAGTGCACATTTTAAATTTTGCAAAGGAATATCCCACAAATAGCCATGAAGTGAATGACCGTTTTTATCTTTGGTATTGTTGGCCAGTTCACTCGGGAAAACTCCCTTCTCTTTTCAAATAGAGGCATGTCCACCTGCACAGACAGACAGGATCTAGGTTCACTTCTCATCAGAAGGACAGCACCTCTGACAATGCAGATTTCCCCAGCATTGAACTGGAGTGTCAGCTAAGACTATGAGCTCCAAGCTCTAGGATGGGGCTGTGAACCTATAACCTTCTGACTCAGAAGCAAGAGTGCTACCAACTGAGCTAGGCTGACACTATCACTTAATTTCAACTGCAAAAAAGAGCTACTTACTCTGGTTTCTGGCCCTGGGTATGTAAGCCTTGCTTCTGAGTCAGGAGGTTGTGGATTCACAGAACATGCATATATACATCCCAGTATAAAGTGCAATTCAATTATCAGGTTAAAAGCTCCAAACAGGGACCAGATCTGACGCTTAATTTGGGCTCCTACGTTCCCCTCTAATTTCAGGATGAATACGCAAATACACGTTTTACAGAAAGTTCTGAGGCATTTTGAGACGTTTCGATGTGATAAAGTGTTATATTGAGTGCAAAGATTATGATGAATAACTGTTAACATCAGCTTCGTGGGAACAGCTGTGTGCAGTCTTTGGATTCTAAAACTGATTGTGACTCGATTCGATTTATGTTAAAATCTAGATTATGAACAGCCTAACATTAGTTAAAATAACACAGCAAAAGCTTCTCAGCAAATGGAAAGGTAGTTGGTTAATCTACATTTTGCTCCATTGCAAAGGAGCAGAGTTGTTCTTCCTAGAATACAGTGGTCGTATTGAGTGTCGTTTTAAATGCTTTGTGTTTCCTGTGCACATCAAGAATATAATTTCCTTTCTTTTTCCCTCACAGCCCAGTGTAGAAATCTAAGCAGCTCACTGGTAAACCATGGCAAGCGACGACAGAGTCGCCATCCTTTCTGATGACGAAGAAGACCAGAAGAGAAAATATGTGCTTGCCGAACCTTTCAACACGCTTTCTATGGAAGCAAACCATGGGGCCTCTTCTGGCCCTGTCTCTTTGGAAACAGCCACGCAGGAGGAAGAGGAACAGGACTGGCTGGAAAGACGCTGTATAAAAATAACCAACGATCTGCTCATTTCCAAGGTCTTTTATTTCTTCTTCTACTCTGGCTACGGATCGTTGTACCCATTGTTACCTGTGTATTATAAACAGCTTGGCATATTGGCCAGCCAAAGCGGACTTCTGGTGGGGATCAGATATTTTATCGAGTTCTGCAGTGCACCGTTCTGGGGGGTGATAGCAGATAGATTCAGAAAAGGGAAAATTGTCCTCCTCTTCTCAGTCCTGTGCTGGATTGTCTTTAATCTCGGAATAGGTTTTGTCAAACCTGCCACAATGAAGTGTATTTCGAAAACTCCAGCAACTACTATACCAGATTCCAATTTCACTGCCTTTTCCACCATTGCCCCCGCTGCAACCACTAATCACTCTTTCACCAACACAAGCGGCCTCTCCAACAAGAGTCGGGTACAGAGGGACCTGCTTGGGAAAGAGCCCTTTGTAAGCACATCGAGTGTCAGTTATCCTCGCTTCAACACCCCGGTGGCAAGTGGGGACAACTCAACAGCGATGTTGGATGTGAATGCAAGCGTGCTTCCCAGTACAGCCATCAGCATCCTGAGCACAACACAGCAACCCAACAAACGCATCGTTTTTGACCAAACTGAAGTGGAGACTATTTTCCTATTGATATTGTTGGTAGTTATAGTGGGGGAGTTCTTTAGCGCACCAGCAGTCACTATTGTAGACACTGTTACCCTGCAGTACCTCGGCAAACACCGAGATCGCTATGGGTTACAGAGAATGTGGGGTTCTCTAGGTTGGGGTATAACCATGTTAGCAGTTGGCATCGCAATTGACCATACCTATATTGCTGTTACTGTACAAGGAGAGGGCTGTGTACCTCCAGATTACAAAAACTATAGGATCACTTTTATTGTGTTTGGGGTCCTAATGTTCATAGCCTTCATTGTGGCGACCCAATTCAGATTTGACTACAACCACTTGAAGACCGAGGAGAATAAGAGGGAGGAGGTGATCGAGATCCAGCAAGTGGTTCAGACTTCTTTGGGAGAACATTCGAGGACTGCGACCAATAGCGAAGACTCCAGAGCAGCTCAATCAAAGAAGTTTGAATTCAAAGAGCTTTTCAATATTATCTGCAGTGTACAGTATGGGTCAGTGCTCTTTGTGGCCTGGTTCATGGGCTTTGGTTATGGCTTTGTGTTCACATTCCTTTTCTGGCATTTGGAAGATCTGAATGGGACAACCACACTCTTTGGAATATGCTCTGCCCTGAGCCATTTGTCAGAACTGACTGCTTACTTCTTCAGCCACAAGCTTATTGAATTGGTAGGTCACATCAGGTAAGATAACGGAAAGATATCTGTTAAGTTGGTTTTCTTTCACTCCGAGCCACCACAATCCACTTATAAATGACACAACAGGCATTCACAGGGTGGGTTTTCTTTTACCAGTTACTAGCAGGGAATAGGTTTATAATATTGAGAGAAAGGAGGATCAGGGAAAAAAATGGATTTCAATCAAAGAAGAAGTAATCAATTCTGAATCTACAACAATAATTATACTAAATATAATAATCATAGTAATAATCCTTACATTTGATACACTGCCTTATCATGTCATTGAGGCATCCCAAAGTGGTTCACAAGATATACTGTAAAGTGGTATGACTGTGTGTATCTTGTGAGTGAACACAGCAGCTGATGTGCACACACAATGTCTCACAAACAGTCATAGAGACCAAATGATTGACTTTGTTTTTTTTGGGGGGGACATATTTTGGGTATCTCTGTTTAATGTTTCATCCAAAGGATAGCACCTCCTTATCTGAGCAACAGTTGGGGTGCTACAATGAGTCAATCCACTTTATAGTATATAATCTGTGAAGTGCTTTGAGACGTCTCAACGACGTGGTAAGGCGCTATATCAAATGGAGGGATTATTATCATTATTATTAGCGCCCCTGAAATAAGGGAGTAAAATTCCATCAGGATACACTCACATGATCGCTATCCAGTGAAATCTGCCCCAATAGAGGAGGATGCGGAGGAGGGAGAAGATGAATAGAACAAAACTGGATGGAGAGAAAAACCATGAAAACTTATCATTGAAGTAAATTGTATGCATATTATTGCAAAGGATCTCAGCACTTGGGTATGATTCAAGGCTTTGAGTAACTGATCTCACATTGCTCACTGCATATAAGATGTCTGGATACATCCCAGTCAAGGTCACATATCAAGTTACATTGAAGAATGATTGATTTTGTCTGGAGCTGTACTTGTTTCTCATTTTCCCTGTTAATCTCTAAATCTTTTATAATTGTATGAATTTTGCTATTGAAAAACACCCGGCACTGTTTGGCAAGTATCTCTCTTACAGCCTAACTTTGTTTGTGATTCTCCTTGTTTCCCAGGGTGCTGTACATTGGACTGGCCTGTAATACAGCTCGCTACCTCTATATCTCCTACGTGGAAAATGCCTGGTATGTGCTCCCCATGGAGGTGTTGCAAGGTAAGGATGCGTGCAAGAAACAAAAACCTTCCAAAGTAACACAAAAAGGTTATTTTGCTCAGAAATATCCATTATTCTTATACTTTAAGAACACACGAAAAGTCAAAAGATGAAAAAAAGCCATTTAACCCACCGAAGCTCACCTCTCCGCTACCTTAACTTACGTAGAGTCAATTCAACTTTGGTTTGAATATACCAAATGTTTTCCCTGCCACAACCTCATCCAAACATTTCTCATTCTTTTGAGTCAAAGTTCTTCCTCCTATTTGTTTCAGTCCTGTTCTTCACAATTATAAGTGTACATCCTTAGGTTGCTTTCCAGGGTTAATATCAATTAATATTCTTGGTTTACCCTTAAAATACACATTTTAATATTTTATAAAACTCAATAAGGTCCTCTCACTCCCAACTGTACAGGAAGGAATATCATCTTGATGAGTACTTTCCTCCTAACCATTGTGTTATAAAAGCTTGCATCTCTCTTTCCACGTGGATTGATGCACTGCATCGGGTGAAGAGTTTCATGATAACTTTGGACAAAAAGTTCAGTTTTAAAACGTGCCATTGGGATATTACTGTGCAATTGGATCATAAATAATAAATTGATCACTTTATCCACGACTGTTTGTGGGATACCGCTGTGCGCAATTGGCTGCCGTGTTTCGCCCACAAAATACACCTTCGATTCACTTGACAGTATATTCTGTGAAGCGCTTTGAGACGTCTCGAAGATGGGATGAGGCGCAATATCAAACGCAAGGATTATTTTCCTTATTATTATAACGTTTGAGGACATTCTTGCAATGGTGACACTAAGAATATTCCGATGGCAATTTGAATCTGAAAGGTGTTTGGTTTGTTTGCAGGAGTTACTCACGCTGCTGTCTGGGCGGCCTGCATCTCATACCTCAGTGCTGCAGTTCCTCCAGCATTACGCACATCTACCCAAGGCATCCTGCAGGGACTTCATCTGGGTTTGGGTCGAGGTTGCGGTGCCATGATAGGAGGAGTGTTGGTGAACAGCTTCGGTAATTAATGACTTGGTTCCACCGTTTCCATCATTCCATATTTCCCTAATCTTGACATGTCAAATACTTTGGAGCGAGCAGCTCATTATTTATCCATCATTATCTTGTGGCTTCGTTATCTTGCTCTCAAGCTGTGTTGAACCTTAAACAGCAGAGAACTTGACATACCCCTAGCTAATTTAGGAGTACGCCTGTCAGTTTAGTAGATTTTAAAAAATATATCATTTGGTTACTCATTCCACGGCTGTTTGTGGGACACTGCTGTGCGTTTCGTCCACAAAATACACAGTCACTACACTTTACAGTATATTCTGTGAAGTGCTTTGAGACGTCTTGAAGACACGGTGAGGCGCTATATGAAATGCAAATATTATGATTATTATTATTATATTACAATGCTGGCAATTTAAAGCTATTTTCACTTTCATCAAGAGCCATAAAAACTTATGACATAGTATGAACTCACTTGGCCTGTTTTTTCATGTCAGTGTTTGCACCTACAAGAAGTCATCCATTCTCATTCCAATTCCCTGGCTCTTTACCCAGTCCCTCTAATACCTTTCCTCTGCAGGTGCACGTTGAGCTCAGGTTTCAGTTCAGGAACTTAATATCAAAGGGTGGGAAAGATTGACAATTTCAGTCATTTAAAAATTCACTTGTCTTTGTAATCTTCGATACTAATACCTTAGACACAAACACTGTGAATAAGTTGTCAGGATAATCTGTTGTGTTAAATTGGGAAGAAATTTGTCAGGAAACATTTTGTTTGTAGGCAAAATGGCAGCATTACATAAGTCTTTGCTTTTTAAAAAGAAAGTAACATTCCCAGAGTCAATATGTAAATAGTGTGGCACTGAACCATATTGACCACAAAAGTCCCAGTTCAATCCCTGGTCTGGTTGAGTTGATCTCAGGGAAACTGGCACTGGAGATGCAATAATTTGTCAAATGCCCTCAGATTAGCAAGATTTAGAAGTGATCCAGAGTAAGGAATGAAATCTGTTAGCAAATTTGGTGCTCTGGATACAGTGCTCTAGATACAATAAACCTGGGTTAATATTATAACACTGAGATCAATATTTGAACAGCCTTGGTGATAAATTCCACTGGTATACATAGTGACTTTGACAATGTGTCCCTTTGTCTCATGCCTGTTTGTGGCACCTTATCATTGCAAGTAGCTGGTAGATTTGCCTCCGGAAAAACAATCATTGCGCTTAACAGAAATAACCTGTAATATTTCGACATATGATATTTCATTCTTACAGTGGGAACCGTACAAATTGCCAAAGGCACTTCATAGCAAAAGCAATGTCTCCCACTCTGGTTAAGTGCGAGTTCCTATTGTTAATGTCTAATTGTTGCAGGTAGGATTATAACTGAAGATTATTGAATAACTTTGAAACAACAGTAAATCCTACACGAGGCACTCCTTCAGAACGGGCTGTTCCCAACTGCTGATTCATGAGGCAGGAGCTGACTGGGACTGTGAAACAGTCACTTTTTTGTAGTCTGATTGTGAAAGCTTTCAGCTTATAAACCTGGCCTTATCTGCAAGCAACTGAGCCAACCTTATGTTTTGTGTCTTATCTCATGCACTCCTTAAAAGGCTTCCAGCTCTGACATCAATAGAGAAGAAAAGGTAAAGCTGAGTTGTGACTCAGAACAGGAAATGGAGGGTTCAAAGTGAAAGTGGCTTCTGCACCAAAACTACTTGAATAAACCTGGTCACTAATATTCTGAATTAGATCTGAGCTCAGTGTCCACACTGAGACAGGAGGAGGAGTGGGGCCAGGAAGAAGGGTAGATGTAAGGGAAGGAAAAACAACTCTAGGGGCATGATAACCTATGATTTATATTGAATTGGTTTACATAGAACAATATGAACTATACTGACACCAGGTTTTAATTTCACTGTCTCAGGGACGAAGAGTTCTTACTATATGTCTATATTGTAATCTTAGGCAGGCTTTGACTATGTTTAACTGCTGTCAGTTTCTTCCTTAGCAACTGGGCAATGATACCACAGGTGGAACTGGTTATTCATTTCATGGATGTTTGTGGGACATTCCTGAGTGCAAATTGGCTGCAGTGTTCACCTGCAAAATACACAGTCACCACACCCTACAGTAAATCCTATTAAACACTTTGAGATGTTTTGATGATGTGATAAGATGCTATGTTTTGCCCACAAGACATTTCGCCCACAAAATATACAGTCAATTCACTTTACAGTATATTCTGTGAAGTGATTTGAAACATCTAGAAGACGTGATAAGGCGCAATATCAAATGCAAGGCTTATTATTATTACAATATCAAATGTAACGATTACTGTAGCATTTTAAAATTAACTGTTAATGAGATCAGCGTGGTATGACGGTAAAGTGAAATCGTGCCCTGTGACTTTTAGGTGCTGCATCAACGTTTCGTGGGATTGGAATGACTTCTTTGGTGATTCTCCTGCTTTTTGCCTTGATCCAGTGGTTGGCAGTGCCAGATGAAGATGAAGGTAATTATCAAAGAACATACCTGCATTGTTATTTGTTATTTTCTTTAGCTCATTGGCACCATGCTGTCTTGCCCAGCCAAGATGTTAGCAAATGGCTGGCTCCCAAGTTCCTGTAATGCCGCTCTGTAAATAACTTTTCGGGGTGGTCATGTGCATCAGGGTGGCAACATCGCAGGAGTGTAGCTGTGGTTAGCCACTTGCTCATGTATACCTTGTATGATGGACTACGAAGGTTTTCCATTGAACATTGTAGTTTATGCACTTACCAGAACAGGGACAGTTTTGCTTTACAAAGGAACTTATGCACTTAAAACAACAGTAATCACAATCCAATACATTGCAAGCGGTGAAGTTTTGAAGCAGAACCTAAGTAATCATTTAGGTAATCATTGAGTAATCATTATTCCTTCAGAGGAAGTGGGTAGAATTTTTTTTTATAATTTCACCCTATGGATCTGAGATGTACCGAAGGTATTCAATAGGCTCTTGAAGGAGGATTGTGTTAAATTTAATAGCTTTAGTCTCAAATTGGTGAGTAGTCTTCCTAGACTTTAGGAGCACTTTAACAGACCATTTTATTGCGTTTGCTACACACTCACATTATCATGGTTTGAGTTTGTGAATAGATGAACATTCAACAGTCCAAGACGCTATCATGAGTGAATGTAGTGTTGTTGTTATTGTTGTATTGATAAAACCGTTCTGACTCTTTGGTACATTTAGAAAAGAAGATGCTGGCAGAGCGTATACCGGTCCCATCCAGCCCCGTGCCCATTGCCACCATTGATCTGGTACAGCAGCACTCCGAAAACAATTCACTGTCCCGTACCGAAACTAAACATCCTCCAAAAAAGACCAGGCACCAGGAAGAACAGGAAGATATCACCAAACCAGCTTGGCCCATCAGTTCATCGCCCTGGGTTTCCTTCGCCTTTGCCCTCTGCCAGATCATGGAGATGGTCAAGTTGATGAAGACAAATACAGCTCTCGAACACCAGGTACACCAGGTTAGTGGGCAAACTCCGCACTTGCAAACTCTCACTCTGAGCTCTAAGCTCTGTGAACTGAGTGCTGATCGAAGCCCATGTTTATACAGTTGAAAAATCTAAGAGCATTTGTACATACCTGAAGCACGACTTTCTCCCAAGCCAATATTGTTTTTATCACTGTGAAGAGCCTGGTTCTTTAGGTTATTTTGTTGGAGTTGCATTTAGTGCAAATCTATTATGTTTGTGAAAAAAATCTATATTTCAACAAATAGGTTGGCCATCATCTTTCAAAGGGCCATAGTTGTCATAACACATTAAAGTGTGCTTTGATTTCCCTTCCGCTGAGGAAAAACGGGATTATTGATTCCTCTTTTGAAGCTTTTGCTGTTTTGTCGATAACAGTCAGGACAACAGTTCAAATAGTACAGTGAGTCCTGGGCTACAGAGAGGGAATATCAGCAAGGGTCTGATTCCTGATCTCTAACCAATGATCCCTGCTGGTAAGTGCATGTATGACTATATATTGTGTGAGGATAGGATTGGGTTCAGCTGTCTAGTCAACCATGGAGAGCATCACATGAGGAATCCTTCATGACCAAGATGTCCTGAAGTATCATCAGAACACACGGGACTTCATCCCTCCAGCACCTTCACGATAGGAGGGAACAAATTTGAGGAGGCGGAGGGAAAAATGTGTGACCAATTCTGAATCTTAGGTCATTCATTTCATCTGTAATTGCATTTGGTCAATACTGTTCTGTTTATCTGTCCCTTTTAGGAGGCGAATGAATATCCAGCATCTCTGGAGGCTCCACCAGAAGCAGCCTCGGCCCCTACACAGATGGAGCCTTCCTCCGCTCCCACCAAACAAACAGAGTCACAGACCCCAGCCGTTGCCTCCGACCCACAGCACCAGGTCAGCCCAAGCCCCACCCAACCCAGTGAGAGTGCTAGCGACCAGCCAGACACAGCGCAGAACTTTGTACCCCTGCCTGGGAATGGTGACGCGAGCCACAATCCAGACACACCTCAACACACTGGGACTGATGGAGTGAGTCACAAGGAGTTCTCTTCAGGATCGTAAAGATTACAAAGCACTTGCACTGTGGTTTTCCATGCTGGACTGAAAATAGGCTGAGCAAAGATGAAAGGTTTTTGCTTTTGGAAGAAGATTATCCAAAGCTTCGGAAATGCCACAAGTCACCCACCTTATCAATTAGACAATTTATTAGCTGCTAATTGTGTATATCCTAGAAAATTACTGCTGCAATTATTACATGTTAAGCATTAACAGCAGAATTGAAGTGCCTCTTTATATACAAAGGACATATCCCATGAATATTTCACAATCGGAATTAATTTGTATATTGTTGTATGGATTTTGAGACCAAGTCTGAAAGGGTGGGGCTGCCCTCGGGAATGAATGAATCGTGATGACGTATTCTGCGACATCCGAGGGCGTTTGTTGCATTTTGGCTTTTGTTTCCTTTGTCTTTTTTTTTGTTGTGTGGTGGAGGGGCTGGTTACAACCATTCAGAGTTGAAATGGAATCTGCAAACCTCAAGAGACTTCACCCACACCAGAGAATGTACTATCATATAGGTTAGTGAAGTAACAGTGCATATGATCCTGGGGTGGGAAGGGATAAAGGGAGAATGGCATGATTGCAAGCGAATTGTTTAATGATGCCTTTTTTTTGGACACACACACTCCTCAATGCTAAAGTTCAAGTACAGGTTTTACATTTGTAGATGTATAAAGGAAATCAACTGTAAATTCTGGGGATCTGAGATAAAAACAAAATGCTGGAAATGCACAGTTGGTCAGCTAGTAGTTCTGAGGAGGCATCACCCCCATGACACTAACCTCTGCTGTGCACTTACCAGCATTTCTGTCATTTCAGATTTCTACTTGCCACCTGCCAGACACTGGACCCTGTAGCACATTACTGTAAAGCACTGAGCAGGTGGTAGTTCTATGTATTTCCAGAAGGCAGTCTTAATACTAAGAATGCAAAAGCATGACTACTATGTGTCTGTGCACTTTATACTCTTAATTATTCACTGGAATATTTTTTTGTAAAAAAATAGTACTGTAATACCTCTGATTCTAAGATTTATTTATTTATTTAGCCTCAGATTGTAGTGTACAGTATTGGGATTGCAGTAGATTTTGGATTTGTTTCTAAATGAAGCACTTGAAAAAAAGACTGTACAATTGTACAGTGAAATTTAATTTATATAAAGTGTTTTAAAAGGGGACCACAGAGCAGAAAGCCAGTAATCCAACAGAGAATGGAGCAAACTATTGAAATTTACAGCAAGAAAAAGGCCTTGTGGGTTATCGTAACTGTGCTGGCTCTTTGAAAAATCAATCAATCGAATCTTGAGAGATGGATTCTGAGATACCCATTATTTCCTGATAGGAAAACATAACGCACAGCAAGCTATCTGACTCCCTGCCAGCCAGAGCCAGAATGATAGAATCTTCAGATTTCTTCAAATTTATTTCTAACCACTTTTTATTGCTTTTTTTTCTGGCCCTGTCTTGAAATCTCATTCTGACCAGCAGTTACTCAAGGCACAAAAACACACGGGGTAAAGTTTGCAAAGTTTCACAAAGCTTCCCTTGTGTTATTTAACGCAAGGAAAGCTTTATGAAACGTTGGGAGACGTCACTCCCGTTGTATCAATCACGGTGAGTTTGCAGTAATGAGGATTGACTTGATTTTACTGGGTGAAGGATGCACTATTGCGTTAGCATTGCACAATACCATGTGCCTTGAATGCATTACAGCTTCTGTATGTACAAAATGTATCAATTCTATAGAGCACTTGGCGGATTAAAATATGTTAAGATTATTAGGTTGCTTCAGCAATTATGTAAATTATGTTCCTGAATGATATGCAGGTGTATTAGTGCTAAAAGAATTCTGATTATATGTTAAATTTTATTAATAAAATATAAAAAGATTTTTTGTGACATTACATTTTATAATACGAAGGCACCTTAGGCAGTTGTCATTCTTTTTTTTGGTTCCTATGCACAAAATAGCTGCCACAATTGCTTTGAAAAAAAAGGCATTATATTTGACAGTAATTCTCATAACTCAAACTCAGCACAATAAATTCTCCCAAATCATAAAAAGATATGAATACAATAAAGGATAAATGATACATCTCGAAGCAGTTCATTGTCAACAGCCTTTAAACCAATTGGAAAGAAACATTAACCAATAGGCAGAAAAGTAGAGAATTCCCGAACTAAATTTCTGTTTTCCATCAAGATTTAAACAACATTGTCATCCAGACAAATAGCTTATTCCGAGCCAGAGCTCCTTGCATTCCTACAGTTTCGCAGTCGTATTGAAAGAAAAGCACTGCTTACTAGGATTACACTCAATTAGTGCATTTTTTTTTAAAGAAAATCAACTGTTCTTCTCTGGTCTATTCATTCAGTGAGAAGTCCATTTCGTGGCTTCTCAGCCTTTCTCCATGTATATGAGAGGCACCAGCATTACAGCACCTAACCATTTGAAGCCTTGTAAGCTGCATTTGTTTCTCCTGTCCACAGCAAAAGATCAGAATAGTTGCTCAATTACAAGAGTACTAAAATCTATTGTCTGAGTCTCATCAGTCTCTTCTTCCTCGTTTGGATCTTCCCAATTCTCGGAGCCTGATCTGCTATTTTCCTCTGTGGCAAAGAGCTGGGCTTCCAGGAAAGAGCCTCCGATTCCATACTGGTCTTCATGTACAGACACTTCCTCCTGAGTCAGATGCTGGCCTTTGAGGATGAAGTCTGCGAGCCTGCAAATTAGAATGACATAATGCAGAGTAATTGTTCTTGTGAAATGCCTTTAAAAGGACAATCTTTACATTTGTCACACAAACTCTCTCGACAGGAGGACATTTCATGGTATTTGTTAGAAAGTGTAGTCACTGCATTTTTGTAGATGAATACTGCAGACAATTTACACACAACAATGGTCCACTAAAACCTTCATGAAGTGAATGATCAATTTTATTTGGGACATTGTTGGCCAGGATACTGGAACAAACTTTAGAATTGTTCCACGGTATCTGTAACACCCATCTGAACAGAAAGACAGGACCTCAGAATAACATCTCAAATAAAAGACTGTACTGCTGACATCTAACTAATATTTCGATACAATGGAATGCATTTTAATTTTCTATCGATCCTGACTTAAATTCACAAGTTTGGGATCTGAGACAGGTGAGACTGTATATATACAAACTCAGAAGGATGTGCCCATGTGTTCTCTTTAAACAACTTGAAATGTGAATTGGTGCCATTGCCCTAAGCAAATGTAGTTAGCTTCTGTGTAACTGAGGTTATTGAAGATCTTTGTACAGGAACTTGTAGCAACTTAAAACTTGCCGTTTCGGAGAACTCATTTTCATCACAGTTTCCCACGCTGGGAACTCTTGGCCTCTGCAATATTTACGCAGATTCTCGAGGGCAATCAGAGTCACTGCTTCAGTCTGTTCTCTGTACTCGTCTTCAGTGATGAACCGATTCGCTGCCTTTTTTGCAGAGCCTTTAAGTTTTCTGCAATGAGAACAAAACACCTTTACACATAACTTTGCCAAACCCTAATGTTCGAAGTCCACATCATGCATGCAATGAAACCATTGAAATTCTGTATTTATTCTTTGAGGAGAGCAGTTGTGATATGCAGGTTATCCAAGTTACTATATAAATGGCATCTTGTGGTAGGGGCATCAACTTTAAACACTGTTGTTTCCTTTTCTCATACATCTTGTGTTTTAAACAAATATCAACTTTTTTTAATACAAATAATACTTGCATTTGTATATCACATCTTCGAGTCGTCTCAAAGCGCTTCACAGAATATAAAGTGAATTGACTGTATATTTTGTGGGCAAAACGTACATTTTCTTCCAACAGATCGAAATCTCGATAGACTGTTTCATTGTTCAGCTCCTCCTATAGCCATCTGCTGGTCTACATTTACCTCTGCCCTGTGCTCACTTAATGCCACGCAAATGCATTAAATATCCTTCTTTCCATTTTTCTGGTTGTATCACACCGCCACCTACAGGCACACTGTCTTCGCTAAACTGAGGTGACTGTGAAATGCATTCACTCTGACTATAGTACTGATAATTGTTTGGTAACGCAAGCAGCCGGTTGGAACAGAATTTATGCCAATTCAATTGATGTATTGAACTGATGTAAATTCTGTAATATAACTGAAGCTTAAGGGCAGCCATTTCAAATTCAGAAAAGGGATCCGAGATCACCTTGACAAACCACTTTGGCTACGCTAAATATGGCTGGTGAAAAGGGCTTTTACACTTAGTATTTTGAGCTTTAAAAATTTCTGGATGGACCTCTCTAAAGATTTAAATGTTATTAAACAATGGATGTGATCTGTCTTACTTTCATAACTTAAAATATTAACCTGCTGGGCCCTGACTAGCAGAGCTCTGCAAACATACATCAGATTTTATGCCTGTGACTCATTGGCAAAGCAAATCTATTTTAAACTGACTGTTCAGAAAATAACATGAGGGAACATTTCCTTGTTCCTTAGCGTTAACTCCAGAACCGCTGCTGTCCTGACAGACTGCCATCGGACATCAAGTCCTGGATGAGGGCAAATTTCCTACAATTGAATGTGAACAAGACTGAGGCCCTCCTGATCGGCTCTCGCCAGCGCCTCAGCACCTCAGGCTCTGGCAGCATCAACCTCTATGGTTGCACACTACAACTCACCAGCCAGTCAGGAACCTAGGTGTCTTGTTCGACCCCCAACTGTCTTCTTCCCCACATTCAAGCCATGACCTGCTCTGCCTTCCCTCACCTCCATAACATCGCCCGACTCATCCACTACGTCACCCTTCAGGCCACTGAAAACTCTTGTTCATGCCTTCATCACCTCCAGGCTCGACTATGCAAATGCCCTGCTTGTCGCCCTTCCCAACTCCTCCCTCCACAGGCTGCAGATAATCCAGAACTCTGCAATCTGTGTCCTCTCCCACACCAAACTCTGTGACCCCATCTCCCCCACTCTCGCCCAACTCCACTGGCTCCCTATCCTTCAGAGGATCCAGTTCAAAATCCTGGTCCTCACCTACAAAGCCCTCCATGGCCTCGCCCCACCTTACCTCTGTGACCTCCTAACCCACTACCAACCCGCCCGTTCCCTACTCTCAGCCGGCTCTGGCCTGCTCCACGTCCCCCGACCCACCATTGGCGGGAGAGCCTTCAGCCACTCTGCCCCCAACCTCTGGAATTCCATCCCCCAGTCACTCCACCTCAAGACCCTCCTCTTCGACCATGCCATCGGCCACCCCCCCTTCCCCTCCCCTTCCTTCTCCCCCACCAACCCCAGCTCGGGTCAAAAACGCTGTACACTGTCCAGCGTCTTGGGAGGTTCTCCCGACGTGAAAGACGCTATACAAATGTAATCTTGTTGTAGTTGTTGTTAAGGCCACAGGTTGGCGTTGAGAAAATTTACCACTTTGAATTTCAACGACGTGAATATTACTATATCAAATGCAAGAATTATTATTATTATTACTTTCTCCCACAAAATATAGTCAATTCACTTTAAAGTATATTCTGTGAAGCGCTTTGAGGAGACTCGAAGACGTGATAAGGTGCTATAATATCAAATGCAAGGATTATTATTATTTAGAGGGCAAAAAAGTAATAGTAGTGGATAGAAAGGATGTAAAGGAGCTACGTAAGATAGCAATAAATCTGCTGGAGATGGTAACTATACATATTTGAAATGTTTGAAAGTTCTTTCAAGTCACTGAAGTGAGAACTAACCTGTAAACAGAATGGACCAGGTTGGCTGGGTGGTGCAGATTGTTGATACAGAAGAGAGTGATTAGCACAGCATAGGCAAACTGTGGGAGAGTAACACCAGAGTATACTAATACTGATCCTATCAGTTTGAGGATCCAGGTCAGCAGATTTATATTGTGCTCGTTTGACAACGGCCCATGCTTGTAGCAAACTGCAAAGCTAAAACACCCAACGACACAAAGGTAACCTGTTTAAAACAAACAAAAACAAAAAGCTGAAGATTTTCAATCTCATTTGAATATTTAGTCTTATTTGTATTTAGGTGAAAGAAGAATGCATGAAAACATAAGGCGGGCCGTTATATCTGTACTCACCAAGTGCATAGTAGCGATATTTAGTTAGTATTTGCGCCAGGTTTAAAACACCAAAATAAATTACGAGCAATGAGACTGACCAACTTCCACTCAGTAACAATAAGAATGGCCTTACCTACAAGGAGCAAAAGAAAGTACAAGTTATAAAGTAACTTGTGGAGAACCTCTAATGCACATCCAGTTATTCTCTATCTTTCGGGCACAATCAGTCTCTGCTCCAATTCTCCGAAATATAGACAACACAAATGGAGAGAGATTCCATCTCAAGGTTTCTGCAATGATATCTCCTCATGTTCTCTGTACTTCTGAGCTACCCTTCCTTTGACTGGCAAAATTCTGGACGTTATACCTGGGATGTTGCAGGTTAATTCCATATTCTGCCCAATTTAGCTGCTCTCAAGCTAAAGGGCAGTACTAAATTTGACCTCTGCTCCCTGGGATTCAGGAGGATAAAGAAAATCATCAGTCAAGGTTCCTGCTGCTGCTGCTATCCAGTGCCTTGGTTGCTTAAAACTGAAAAAGCAATTGCTTACCCCCATCAGTCTTTTACAAAGCAAAATAATCAGGACTAATGTGGCAATAAGTCCCAGTGCAACTCCAGCAGAGTAATAAAATAACACACTCCTGCAAAAGATAATGAGACCAGTCATGGTTATTCACGATGAGATGACGATAGTTTATGCAATCATTGGCAAAATTGTTTACATCTTAAACAGAGTTACCACTTAATTTGGCGCTAATCGAACTTGTACTTCATAAATAAATATTTTGCAGCAACCTCCCCTTTGTTGCAAGGGAGCAGCAAAGGGGAAATTACAGCAACACCCTTTATTGAATGAGACATTAGCAAATATAAAAACACACGTGCTCCTGCATAACAGAGTTTGCAGTTTGTTCCGAAGGTTGAGAGATATTTTGAAAACTCTTTAGAAATGAAAGACCACTTTGACTTCAATTTTATTTTAATAATCCAGCTACACCAGATTTAGAATTTGTTTACAGTAATATTTCTTACTCAGAGCATTTTTGAAACCGGATGTTTCAAAGCTGGTTAGGCCATCGAACAGTGCAATATCTATGTGTTGCCTGAAGTTTACACACATGTTGAGTTAATTTGAACACTCTACTGTACCTGCTAAAGGACCTTGCACAAAGAAATAGGACAATTCCAGCCATAAACCGAAAAATCAGTTTTGGTTCAAACGCTGAAACAAATGTAGATTATTAAGATTCACAATGACTCACGATATACTGTTGAACATTTCATTACAAGCATCGTTATTCAATGCATCAGACTCCCACCTTTACACCTTTCATGCTACATGCCCACAAAACATACAGTCGACTATATATTAAAAATATATATTCTTTTAGAAACAATTATCAGTTTCTTAACAGTTCTGAAGAAAGTCTGAGTGGACCCAACCCTTAACATTTAGCCACTCATTTAGCCACTCATTGAGAACTGCCTTTAAAATTACTGGATTCTCAAATCTTGTTATATGGTTTACAATTGGTATATTACTAATACTGTGCAAACACAAATATTCTACTTGGTCTGTAGATCTTCCTGGGCATATCTTTCCTAGTGTGGAGTACAATTGAATTGAATCGGCCTTTTGCACAGTGTTGTACGGTATTACCAAATGAAAATATTATGTCCTCATGGATCTTGCATGTAAAACCTGTGAAGGTACTACCATTTCACAGGTTGAAGGAGATGTTAGTCCCTGCTATCAGCTTTATGTTCAAAACAAAAATCAGAAGTAATTCGTATTGATTCAAGTATCACATCTAATGGAAACTGGGGCTCTACTATTACATGTAACTGCAAATCAATGTTATCCAGTAAGTCCAAGCTTGGATTCATCATCAATTATACCTAATTAATCGTGTACGCGATTAATTTAGGTACAGTGGGTTCTTTGTGCTCAATGATATTGTTCAAACATTCTTGCAAGAAGAAAGCTCTATTTTGATTCGTAACGCATCTGTTTTGTTTGCAGAAACATTTTAAGCTTTGCTTATTTGTGTGATATGTTGAAAATAAACCATAATTGTATTTGTTCCTGTGGGTTATGTGCTCAGCAAACACTGGGCTGCTCCATGACCCACCCGCTGCGCCCCAACTTTGGTGGGTGAGCTTTCAGCCATATTGACCATGCTTTCTATGCAAGTCCCTCTGTTCTGCCCTCTCCCTTAACATCTTCAGGCCAGCTTTCCCCTCTTCTCCTCCTCCGCTAACCTCCCCACCCTCAGTCTGGGCTCCCAGTGCACTGTGTGAAGCGTTTTGAGACATCCTTCTGATGTGGAAGGTGCTATATAAATTTACAGTTATCCCACAGAAACTCCACACATGCTTATTACAGTAGTTGAGCCATCACAGATGGGGAAAGCTTCGCCCTGCATTGAACACAGTTTTGTTGGATTGGGGCACAATATTAAATATCATTGTATTTTAATCTTTGTGTTTGACAGTTAATATCACCACTTTAAGCATGTCTATCACCGTAACCTTGTTGCATCTTATTTTAAAAACAAAGCAAAAATGTATAACATGCCCAAGGTATCCCAATCTTAAAGCAAGAAAAGGAAGTGTCTTCTGCAACATAAGAGGAACCCACTTTATACTAACTCATTATTCTTACGGCTGATACAGGGGAAGGAGATAGAGGGATCAGGGCAGTGACAAAGACAAAGCAATAAAAGAAAAGCCAAATGTACAACCACAATACCACAACAAAACAATTGATACTTAAGAGGAAACAAAAACACTGTCTAGTCATAAGTTGATTAAAACGTACGTCGCCTGGTCACAGTCACCGTGTATGTCATATCAGATACCATTGGGTTCACGACAAAGCAGGTTTTGGAATTATAGCATTCGATACTAATGAGGACTTCGGAAACTGGTGCTTTTGGTGAGGACGTGATCCCATAGTACAAGGATAAAAGAAAGTCGATGAAAGTCTTGGGATCGTTGGCAATGCTTTCCTGCTCAGCCGGATGGGAAACCTGAAACAACTCGGAGCTGTTTATTTTTACCTGTAAGAGGACAGTAATATCACTGGCTATTAGCTGAACCACTCCAGAATTTTCTCAGTATCTTTTCCAAAAATAAACAAACCGTCTTACACTCTACAAGATTGTAGTAAAACCAAGACTGTTTCTTGTGAGCAAAAAATGCAATCATTAGTTATTCAGTTATTTATTATTTAGTTATTCACCTACAAATGTACAGTCACTACATTTCACAGTCAATCCTGTGAAGCGCTTTGAGACATCTTTCTGACGATGTCTCAAAGCGAAAGATGCTGTATCAAGTGCAAATATAATGCCTTATTATTTTATAACAATAAGCAATAAGAGGCATTTATAAGACAATAGCTTGTATAATAAAAGGAATGGAATCAAAACCCATTTTAAATAGTGTGACAATGCTCTGACATTTTTATACATTATTGAAACACAAAACTGACTTGTTTTACAATCCTCCTACCTGTTAACTTTAAAATTTGTAACAGCTTTGATTTTTACTCGTGAGGATTTACATTTTTGGGTGACCTATTCATTTTCTAAGCTTCCTCACATCTCTGTTCAATAAGTACACGTTATCTCCCTTTGTGACTAACACCTGCGTGAGCAAGAGCTTGACTGCTGTCTGCACAGTTTTGATCACAGATGCGAATATTAAAAATATATTCCAGCATCTGCAGCTGTTAGTAACTTTCTCATGTGCAAACCCTATATGACCATCATGGCTGGTAGTTTTCTCATGTCTGCGGGCTATAAAATAATTAAATCATCAAATGCAAATTATACCTTTCTAAAACTTCAGTGACAAGTCAAATACTATATATGATAATCACCCTTACATTTGTTAAAATATCTCAGAGCACATCAGAGTTTTTCCTGCAAAGTGTGGTGACTGTAATTTTAGGGGAACATAACAGCCAATTTGTGCGCAGCAGTGCCCCACAACTAGCCGTGAAGGTGAGGGCCAATTTTTTTTTCATCTGGGGAATTGATGGCTAACACTGGGAGAAATTCCCTTCTCTTTTCAAATAGTGCGATGGAATCCTTAACATCTACGTAACAAAATAGACAAGTCGTCAAGGATGGCAGACAAGGATGGCATCTAGTGGGTATCCATTATCTCGATTTCTATCAATGCAATAGTTATTCACCACCTGTACTAAAACCTAAACAGACTTTTGGGACTGACAAAGCAGTTTTTTAAATCTTATCAAGCATTAGCTCATCTGTATTGAATTCCTACTGGACCCAAGAAGAAAGGTTTAAATTAAGTTTCATGTTCTTTAAATGTCTCACCTGCTGAGACTGTAAACGAAGGATTTGCTACAAAGAACTTCACAGTTCAGATGAAGAAGGCCCTTCAGCCCATCTGATACCATCCTTGAGAACACTCATCCCTACTTTACTCCTATCACTGCATCAAGCTTCTTTTAAAAATTATGTCTTGGCGTCAACCACCCTTCCTGACAACCTGGTCCAGTCGTCAATGACCTTCTGGGTAAAAGAAAAATGTCCTGGTGGCTGTCCTCAAATTGCCCTTTGCAAACTCTAAACCCACATCCTTTTGTTCTACTGTCTCGGTGCACCCTGAAGTGTTCTGGAGTGTTTGTGGAGTCCTGTAGCTCAATGGTTAGAGCACTCGCTTTGCAAGCGAGAGACCTGAGTTCAATTCCAGGCAGGGCGAAACCTTGGGCAAGTTTCCTTACTCCACACAGAGCCTAATAAAAATCCCTCCAAAACCAAAAACAATAATAAATTGGTCATTTTCAATCTACGACTGTTTGTGGGACATTGCTGTGTGCAATTGGCTGCCGCGTTCGCCCATAAAAAAAAAGTCAATTCACTTTACAGTGTGTTCTGTGAAGGGCTTTGGGACGTCCTCTCGACGTGAAAAGCGCTATATCAAATGGAAGGATTATTATTATTCTGCGTTTACTTTTTCAATCCTATTGATGTTTTGTACATCTCTACAAGGTCCCTTCTGAAGAAGGTAGTTGAGTATTAAATAAATTCTCACTGGCTCTCGTAAGATGTTCTATTCGTAACAAGTGTTCTGTTGGCTATAAAAATTTTTTTTTTGATGTTTTCTCTTATCAGATGGGAATCTGCACCCTTCTCAGCTCTTCTATGTGTAAATATAACAGAGCAGACACACTGCATCCTACCTTGACTGCCGACCAAATATGTTTGATACCAGGTTTATCTGAGAATTTGTAACAGAAATACTTCACTTTGTCTGAAACGTATGTTTGACCTTCACGTAACATTTCTGCAAAGAAGGAAAAATGACATGATTATAAATGGCATGAACCTCTGTACAGATTTTCCTCACTCAACATTTCTTTTTGAAGTCTCAAATCGCATTACTGGATTTCCTGTAAGGTGTAGTGACTGTGTATCTTGTAGATGAACACAGCAATCAATTTGTGCTCATTGATGTCCCACAGACATGATGTGAATGACTAATTTTACCTGGAGCCTTTTTGGTCAGGTCACCAGGAGAAACTCTCCTCCCTTTTCGAATCGTGCATGGGATCTGTCTTTAACATTCACTTGAACAGGTAGACCGGGAGGATTTCAGTTTCATGTCTCATTGAACAACTGAGCATCACTACCCCAGCATTGCATTGGAGTGGCAGCCTAGACCGAGTTCAAAAGCCTGACTTAGAGATTCTAAACCCATAACCAAGTAGCGTGACTGGGGAAGACTAGATTTTAAAGTAATTTTGGTTTGAAGAATCTCCAGATAGATTGATTGGATATTTGAAACTCTGAGTCACACAAAAGCGGTTTCTTTCCTGTAGGGTTTACATTACCTATGAAAAATGTGTTCCAACCATGTCAATGTTCTGAGTAGTGTGATTATTGAAATATTAGTAATTTTTTCAGGATCTCTGTGAGTCAGCTAAAATATACCAGATTAATACCCCGAGGGGATAACTCACCCAATCCCTCAGTCTCTTGCAATCCTCCCCTTTCTTCCCACCCACACATAACCGCTTCCAGAGCAATTCTTCAGTCATCAATCATTCTCAGTATTGCTTACAGGCGCTCAAATGAGAATGGTACACATTAGGTTTTTTTTTAAAAAAAAACTATAAATCTCTTGGCAGTTTTTCCCTGATTTGGCCACAAATGAGACGATGCAATTATGAAATATGCCTGAGGTTGGACTTTGCACAAACACATCTCTGGTCTGCGGGATTATTCATTGGACCAACTGAAGATTACCTCCTTCCCAACCTCCACCAACAAACAAACCATCTCCTCTTCACTCCCCCCCCCCACCCCCACAAAAGCTGTTCTCACTCACTCATCTCATGAACCAGTTTTTCTGTATTTAAGTCAGTGTGTGGGAGAGTGTTGGGAGTCTGGGGGGTGGGGGGGGGGTTAAGGGTTGATCAGAAACATATATCCCCCCCCCCCTTTCTGTGTGTAGTGTGTGTGTGTGTGTGTGGGGGGGGGGGGGGGGTGTGGGGGGGGGGTTGTCACAGGAGCCCATCAGCTGATCGGTGTTACAATGTTGCAAAGCGCTGGGGATCAGGTACTGCGAGTGATGGTGATGGGGACCAGAGGGGGGTCTGTGGTGGTGGGGGGGGGGTGGTGGGGGGGGGGGTTTCTGGTTTGATGTGAAATACCTGGGGGAGCAGTCACTCCTTCCTCCACTTGTGCCTCCCTGACAGCAGCAGCTCCCAGAGCCATGGCCATGGCCAGGGTGAGGGTGAGGGTGAGGGTCAGGGTCAGGGTCTGGATGCTGCTGAGATCCCTCATTTCGCCTCTGGCTGTGCCTCTCCCGCGCTTTGGGGTTGTATTTTGTGTGCAATGTGCAGAGGAGAGCAGAGAGGACCTCCTCCCTCTCCGCCTTTGCACCCTTTCGATTTCCAGCAGCAGAGTTTATTAGGGGAAACGCATGCGCTGCAGTGTTTTGAAAAAGAAATCGTCCTCCACCAGGGGGCGACACATCTCCCCTCCACCCCCCACCCCCACCCCCCCCACCACCACCCCCCACCCCTAGTCCTCATGGATGTGAGATTAAACACTGCCCACAGGTCGTGGGAAGATAACAATAATTAATAATAATAATAATAATCCTCGCATTTGACACGGCGCCTTTGTCACGTCTTCTCGACGACGTCTCAAAGCGCTTCACGGAATAGACTGTGAAGTGAATTGACTGTACATTTCGTGGGCGAAACCCGGCGGTCAATGAATCGCGCGCAGCCGCTTCCCCCACCCACCCACCCACCCACCCCCTCCACACACAAACAGTCGTGGATTGAAGTGACCAATTTATTATTGTTTTTTTTTATTATTGAAGATCGGCACCTCCCAATTATGGTTTTATCTCTCAGCTCCCATTGCTGTGACCCAAACAAAATTCAACCCACTCTCCCCTCTCCCTGACACCCTCTCCCCCACACCCCCCAATTTTGTTTTGTTTCATTATTTCGCCCACAAAATACAGTCAATCCACTTTACAGTATATTCTGTGAAGCGCTTTGAGACGTCACATAAGGCGCTGTATCAAATGCAACAATTATTATTATTTTAAGCTTTATTGCTCCTCGCTCTAATGCAATATTCTACCTTTTTTTAAAAAAAAACATGCTCGTTCTCTATTCCTCCCAGATCCAACCAAATATTTCTGACGTAGCAGCAAAGTAATAATATTAAAATAAAACTGACCAAGTGCCAGAATATTAAAGATTGATTTGGCATTCTCCTAGATATGAGCAGGTCAATGTTTGGCAAATGTTTAGAGTGTCAAACAAAAACTGCAGAACAAATTGTTTCACCAATGCTATGAGCAATCTAACTTATCCTCAGTACAGGAAGGGTTCAGCTACCAACCATCGACTGTTCACCTGTCAAACACAAATATGATATCTTTGTTTGGCAAACAGAAAATGATCACTGCCTTGGATGATATTTTCTGACCTTTTCTACATCAGCAAATTATCAATACAAGTATAATATAGGCCTCAGGAAGATCTTTTATATTTGTACCGGGTCATGTTTCAATCGCAGCACGAGAGCTGAAAGCTTTTTTTAAAAATATTCTGCATAAATATATTGTTTGGAAGTGGAAACAGTGAGTACGTGCACATGATGAAGAGGTGTCCATTAGCAGAGATCGAGAAGGCAAACAAATTGTGTGATTATTGGCCATTCACTGGAGGCTTTCAGTTAATGTGAAGCTGTTATCAACAAAGCTAATGAAATTCTAGTTGCGACTCAAGAGCATTTACTGTGTCAAAAGAAGTGATTCTAACCTTGTGTAGCTCACTGTGTTGCTGGGTCTTGGTGGGTGGATGGGAATGTTGTCTGCAGAGAGAAGTAGGATTAAACAGTGGAGGGTGGACAGCGGATGTGAGGATGGATGAATATGCTGCTGATCTAACTTGACTGCTTTGAGTGTTAACCACACAGCATCTTCCCACTAAGAGATAGATTGGGTGGGCAGCAGTTTACAATAGAGCAGGCTTTATATAGTCTACCAAAGAAACAGGCCAAAAGCTCTCTTGTTTTATTCTTGTGTGCGTACGTGTTTTTGTGTGTTCTGAAAGCAGGAAGAAGCAGCCTGGTAAAAACAGGAGTGTTCTGCCTGCGAGCAGTCATTCTTCTTCAGAGAATAACCAGCTTCTCTGCATTTGCTGCCTGTAATTTGCAAACGGAACTGAAGTATATTTCCCCCTCCCCTACTATGCTTAACATCCCTGGATTCTCTTGTAGGGTACGGTATTTGCTTGCAAGTGTTGCACATTTATAGAATACATTTAATGAAAGCCAGAATGGAAACTTTCATTCAAAGATATTAATTTCAAAAAGAGCTTGGTCACCTTTTTATGAAACAAAGTAACAGGCAATACATTTTGATTATGTGTGACGCATCATGTTCCACACTGGACCTATAGAGAAGTTTTTATTTGGTCAGCCAGGTGTCTGGCACATGCGAAAACCCATCTCCGTGCTTAAGCACTCTGAGCGCAAGAGGAGGCCACTATATAAGTGCAAGTTGTTGTTGTTGTAAGCATACCCAAACCAGGCTGAGAGTTCCACATATTTATGCCATCTACACATGGAAATTTCCCAGTTGTCTGGAATGGAATGTGCACTTTCTCCCTGTTGAGATACACCCACCATACCTAATTCTGTGTATTGATTCTGGGATGTATTAGGTGCAGATAGGCAACAACCAAAGCTTACGGTCCCAAGAGTATGTGTTATGGTACTGTTGGAGTTCAAGTCAGTAAAACTGCATAGCTTGCCATTGAGCATTATTTCAAATTGGCAAATTTCCAACTGCTTGTCCAGCTCAGACAACCGTATGCTTTAGGCCTTCGGCTTGAAATCAGGAACTAAACTACTGGGCTACCATCTTCCCGCCCACAGCTTGGGCACACATCCCATCCCTTTGATCGATGGTTCTACCAGTTGGCAGTAATAAGGTTGAACACCAGCTGCTTTCCACTATACATACCAATCAAGGTGGTTGCCAAGCCTGGATTCATGAGCATGTGTTCATGAACCTGTACTCCAGATAACATCTTCTGGCAGTTGTCATTCCCAGCCTCCAAGTATCCTCATCAGCTATTTGATGGATACCTGCCTTCGACATGGTGAACGAACCTATACATGATGTGACAGCCACCTTGGTGTTCTAAAGGTGCACACCAGCCTTACTCAACAACAACTGCTTAATAAAAACATGCCCACTGAGAGTTGAAAGGTTAAAGGGACAATTATTTTGTGGTAATTAGGTATTGTTTATGACTGTATTAATTTACGCTGAGAATAATAATAAGAATGTTACAATCTTAAGGTGGAGACATGTCTGTATATCATTGATGGAGTGAGTTGATTGGAGAGGATTGTCCAATAACTAGTGCCAACAATTATGAAGACAAAAAACAAAATCACATAAAATTACCCCTGGAATGCCATTGAACTTAATATATATATTTTTAAAACTATACAAGACTTGTAGCCTGTAATCTTATCTCAGGCTCAAATGACAGCTAAAAACTTGGAAGAGCTTTACTCTTTTGGGTTAACCTGAAATTTCAATGAGATGATTCCCTTTATAATGACTCCCAGCTATCCTTTGTTCTCCAAGTCACATAGAGATAAGTGCAAACAATGCAATTTTTTCCCGAGCAAAGCTCAGAGATGCACAGAAAATCTTGGCAGGCATAATGGCGGTGGTAAAAATTAAAGAAGCAAATTCTGGTCAAACTCCCAGTGAGAATGATCTGAACAATAATTGATGAGAGGAAACTATTATGAAAATCAGCAATTTGGAGCTTTTCAAAGGCTACAACACGTTCTCAGTTGTTGCTGACTGTGTAAACCACAAGATTCCAGACTGCGTGACAGGCTTGAACACAGTCCCAGTGATTATATATTCCCTGTATTAACCAGCACGTGTTGTATTAACCAGCCAGGTTACACCACCGGAGGTCTGTTACCTTGCCAAATGTTACTATTTTGTTTCCCCTCTAAATGGTTATCCATCAAAAACCTGAAAAGGGGATATTTTGCAGGTATTGATACTGTGTGCTATAATTGAGCTCAAATTATGCAAGAAACTTTGGGTTTTATAATAAAGACATAGAGTGCATACGTTATACTGCACATCCATGTAAATACCATGCATCACATGTAAATATTTTTAGATGGATATTGATGGATATTTAGCCTGATATTGAGGCTTAAGTACCTTTTAAGAGGTTGAACAATTTTAAGATGTTCTTTTTTAGAAGTTTTAACCATGATTATTAATCGCATTTGCCAGATAATGAAAATTAGGGCTAGTCCATTATAATGAAAAATAGTATAGAACTTTTTAAAGATCTGAGCTTTATGGGCCTTTTTTCTTTTTATACTTTTTTTTTGCTGTTGGAACATTTCAGCCCTTTTGTACTGTGTGAGATTGTCTTCTGATTTCTGACCTGTCAGGAGGTCCATAGTGACCCCTTTATAGACTTTAACACTGTATATTGCACAACAGTTAGAAATCGTAAAGCAGTACCGCATAATATCATACCAATGCAGGTCAAACTTGAGGCATACAAGACCTGTGTGCTCCTGTGGTGCAGTCAGTTGAAAGGCTTCACAGCATCCCCAGGAGCATGCAGGTCTTATGTGCCACCGGCCCACTTGCAATGTCCAGGATCAAGCAGCAAGGTGGATTTGTGGCAAACATGGGAAGTGGCTGCAGGGAGGGAAGCACAGTGGTTCCACTGTCTCCTTCTCTGCAGGAAGCGTGTGTGCATTCCATTGCAACACACATCTATAGAATTTCCATGTATAAGTGGGATGCGTGGAACTGTCAGTATGGCTTGGATACGCTTAAACATGATGATGGGTTTCCACATGTGTCAGACACTCTGTTGATGAAAAATGTGCCACTCAACAACAGCAACTTGGATTTATAACGCACCCTCCACGCCGAAATGGGAAGGGAGGGAACGAGACGAAGGGAGTGAGGAAGGCAGTTCCAGAGCCTCGGGGCATAGTGGCTGAAGGCACGGCCGCCAAGCGTGGAGCGGAGGACTCGGGGGACAAGGAGGAGGCCAGACCCAGAGGAACGAAGGCAACGGGTGCTGTTTTGAGGAGAGAGAAGGTCAGAGAGGTAGGGATTGCAGAGGAGTGAGGGACTTGAATAAAAGGGTGAGGATCTTGAAGTCGATCCTCTCTGGAATAGGCAGCCAGTGCAGTTTGGCAAGGACTGGGGTAATCAGGGAGCAGAGTTTCGTACGGGTGAGAATGCGGGCGGCAGAGCTCTGAATAATTTGGATTTTATGGATGGTAGTGGATGGGAGACCGGCGAGGAGGGTGTTGGAGTAGTCCAGCTGAGATATGACAAAGGCATGGACCAGAGTTTCAGCGGCTTTTGGGGAGAGATATTGGCGGATACGGGCGATGCGATGGAGGTGGAAAAAGGCGGTGCTGGTGAGGGACCGGATGTGGGGGAGGAAGGATAATTGGGGGTCGAACCTGACGCCTAGGTTGCGTACGGATTCGGAGAGTTTTAGGGGGGAAGTCGGGTAGGTGGAGGAGGTGAGAACCATGAGATTTTAAACATTGACAAGAGCCAAAGAGTATGGCTTCTGTCTTGTCAACGTTCAACTGAAGGAAGTTTGCGCTCATCCAGCCCCTGAGGTCTGACAGGCAGGCTGACAGAACATTAGGGGACTGGAGGTCGCAAAGAGAGGTGGAAAAGTAGAGTTGGGTGTCATCAGCATACATGTGGGTCGGGTGGGTTTGGAGATGGTCCTGGATTTTAGTGGGGATGAGGGAGTTGAAAGTGGAGGAGAGGCGATCATGGAACAGCTGGAAGGCTGCTTCAGGATCTCCGCGGGTGGAAGGCCAGATGGATAGGATGTCTGATGATGAGAGGGCCCTTTGCGAGGGCCTGCACATCTGTGTAAGCACCACTCACTGTTTGTCTGTGTAAGTGCTACTCACTGCACATCATAATAATAATCCTTGCATTTGATATAGCACTTTTCACATCTTCTAGACTTCTCAAAGCGCTTCACAGAATAGATTGTAAAGTGAATTGACTGCATACTTGTGGGCGAAATGCGGCAGCCAATTGCGCACAGCAGTGTCCCACAAACAGTCGTGGATTGAAATGACCAGTTTATTATTTTTTTCTTGAGAGATTATTATCAGGCGTGTGGAGTAAAGAAACTTGCCCGAGATTTCGCCCTGCCGGAAATCGAACCCAGGTCTCTCGCTTGCAAAGCGAATGCTCTAACCACTGAGCTACAGGACTCCACATGTAAGTGCCACTCACTGCACATGATGTAAGTGCCACTCACTGCACATCTGTAGTGGTCCATAAGTAGAAAATGCTAAATTTAGGTTTCTGAATATTTTGCTTTAGTTTCAACTGAATGTAAAAAAAACATTAACCTAAACCACAGCTGGTTTTAGTATGCTGAATGAGCTCTTTTTATGGAATTGGAAATGTTTTACCTAATACCCACTCAGAACATTATTGATATTATTGGACAGTACAAGATTTAACATTAGAGTGAGAGGGCATTGAGTTAAAAGCTTGATTTCTCACTCAGCAGTTTCACAGTCAGTTCAGGCAAAGCCAGACACTTCTCCAGAGAGAAAAAAGGAAAATTGAGGGTTGATTACTCCAAAGCACCCTTCACATCCACATGAAAATTGTCATAGATGATGGCACAACAAAAACAACTTGCACTTATACATCACCTTTCACATAAAGTAAACATCTCTGTATGGTTGACGGACATAATGATGGAGACTGAACAGAGAAATGAGATTCAAAGATCTTGACCAAAGACATGATCCAAGCAGTATCATTTTAGGCATTTTTTTGAAGCCATTGATAGAGGTAAAGTGGTTTTGGAAGAGGATTCCAGAGTCAGGGCATAGTGGAGCGTGGGTGGGAAGTGGGGGTGGAAACCTAGCAATAGGTTAGAGCTGGAAGAACAGAGGATATAGATGGAATGTAGGGTCAGAGAAGATTGTAGGCGAAGGTTAGGAAAGACCAAAATGGGGTTTGAAGGACAGGATAATGATCTTACCACAAAGAAGCATATTACAATTTGAGCGGAAATGGTGACAGAGATGCACATTAATGATCCAGTGTCTGGGTGATGGAGGAATAGTTATACCATGCCAAATAGCAAGTAAGCATTCCTTGTGTTATTGTTTCTGTTTGTGTTACCAACAGAAGAAATAATGGATAATAAATTGAGCATACTTTAATTGTGTCCGCAGTATTTCTACTTTAAGCACAAGGTGCTAAAATGTTATATAATAATCTTTACATTTATTAGTATAATACCTATAATGTTGAAACATTGAAACAAGATTTGAGGCAGGATAACAACAAAATCTTGTTCATTGAGACAGCGTTAAACCAAGCATTTGTAGAACTGACCTTCCCTCAGCATCTGGACCTCACAGTCAAGCGTTTACTAAATCCTACAAGGCAAACCTCCCACTTTCTCCCAGATTCCCACGGTTTACAGCATTGATGCATCTCACGGATGCAAATCTCCTACTCTAACGAGCATCCCCCGAGTGTCTTCAAGCAGCTGCAGACTTGAAGGATGTGTAGGACGCAGAGCGGAATTTCAAAGCGTTTGCAAAACTGATGTGGCAAATCACCATCCTCCTGCATTTCACAGTTCATGTCTGTAAAGGAGTGTGTTAGAACAAACCTGGGAAGGACAAAATGTTGGAACAAGCATTCAGATAATTAAGTTATTGTTTTTTTCTATTAGTTTTAATGTTTTCTTGAACATTTCTACCCCCTCCTGCCCCTCCAAGTGGGAGGGAGTGTGGGAGATTGTGTGTGGGAAGATGCCCCCCTGATAGGTGCCCACATGCTGTGCACACCCCCACACTCAGGTCACGATTGAGATCCCAGTTTCCTTTCAGCTGCTGTCAATGTGTGCGAAAGGAGACAGAGTGAGAGAGACAGCTGCAAACAGGGCAGCCAACTAGATCAGACAAAACACTCGGATTCTCTGCATTCATATTTCTTTTACTTCCCTGTAACATTTGTTGAGTGAAACGATGATAAAGTGTGGCTGCAGAGCCGTGTGTAAATCGGACTATGTGTTATCTCTCTCTGGCTTCTGTCCAACGCTCTCCCTGGTAATATACTCTGCACACAACTCTCTCGCTCTCCACACAGGCAAGCGTTGGCGTTGGATGGTGTGGCACTTGTGGGCAGGTGTATAACGTCAAAGGAAGTGGGACAGACTGCCAGGGGATCTGCTGTGCTTTTGAAAGCCAGGGTCAGATTATCTGCCTTCAAATGAGAAGGTGAAAGACAGGTGTAGCAGGAAAAGTACCACACTTTACATTGCTTCTCTCCACTTTGAAAACAACCCTGTTTCACATCTGGACTCACAAATGAATACTGCCTGCTCTATTATTATTATTATTATTATTAAGGGGGTGGGTGGTGGTGGATGACAAATGAATCATTTAAAAGCGATTGTGCAGTAGAGATCTCTGCTTCTCTGCTTATTAACACTGACAGTGTCAGGTATACGAGTATATATATATACCTATATATGTCCCAAACAAACAAGATCTCAAACAATTGAGATTTCCTGTGGTTGCTTTATCCCCCTCAGTGCTGACAGTTTTCTGAATTATATATAACGGTTGAGAAATATTACAGCACATATACTTCACCTCTCAGATATCTTATCTCCCTAATCAAGGAGAATTTACCCCCTTTGCACATACAAAAAGAAATCAGGAGGGGAATGGGTTGTAACTTCACAAGTAAAGTACTTAATTTGTTTTACTTTTTCTCTCCACTCAATTTGTTGCTGGGAGGAAAATTTCACAACCCTTCTTAAAATACCTGGCCCTTAAGGTTCTGCGCAATATCTCTCAGCCACAAGGGTGGACGGGTGGGGGAGAGGTTGAGGTCACGCCAATATCCATTAGAAGAGTTTCTAAAGCCTCTGAATATATATTTTTAAAAAATGCACAATTTAAAACAAATGTAAATTCAATGGATCTAACTCATATGAGTCAGATAAACCTTCATTGTAAACGCTGTAACTACTATATACAGTACCTAATTCAGTAAAGACAAGATGCAATGTTAAGAAAAAAGAGTCAGTTTATTAGAGGGGAGATTATTTCGGGGGGGTGAGGGAGAGAGCTTTAAATCAATCTTGTTGGAGACAATAAAATGATTCTGTTTCTGTCTACAAATGCAAGAGGCTGTCCTGCATTCTCACTCCACCCAACCTGGTCGCAAACTCTTATGAGATCGGATTGACAGTGAAATTGTCAATTAAACGAATATAAAGCTCTAAAGTTACTACATGGCTAGGCCAAGTTCAGTGACTTCACAGCAAACAAACTATAACTGGTTTGGCCACCCTTCGAGAAGACAATGGTGTTGGGAAAATTTAACGTTGACTGAAGAGGATTGTTATTTTAAACAGTATATAGTCTACCTCTGCCATCAACAGCTGGCTGTCCAGTGCCACTGTTGCCCATTTTGATGTGAGGCCCTAATGGTTAATAAGAGGCAACCTGGTGTGCTGCTTGACCACCAGGAATAACAAACCACAGAGCCTCTTCATATCTTATCTCAAGACTTGGCATAGGGCCCGCCATCCAGTCATCCAATAACACTAATCTGAAGAGGGACTGACCCCAAAAGACGAGGGAAATGCTACTTCCAAACGGTTATGCTCCTTCAGAGGAAATCCAATCGCATTGCTGGCAAGGCACTTGCACATGTTTCTTGTTTCTTTCTCTTGTGAACAACGCCAGACCAGCTGCAGAACTCTCAACACGAACTTCAACTTCAACCTCCAAAGTGCTTGAAACTGCAGTTCAGGTCCTGCTGATCTCCTAGTTCCTAGTTCCTCGCAGTTGGTCTCTGGCTGGAGGAGGGTGGCTGGCTGGGGGGGTGGCTGGAGTGTGGGGGGTGGCTGGCTGCAGTGGCTCGCTGGTTGGAGGGGGATGGCTGGCTGGGGGGGTGGCTGGCTGGGGGGTGACTGGCTGGAGGGTGACTGGCTGGGGGGGTGGCTGGGTGGGGGGTGGCTGGCTGGCTGGCTGGGGGGGGTGGCTGGCTGGGGGGGTGGCTGGCTGGGGGGTGGCTGGCTGGGGGTGGCTGGCTGGGGGGTGGCTGGGTGGGGGGTGGCTGGCTGGCTGGGGGGGTGGCTGGCTGGCTGCAGTGGCTCGCTGGTTGGAGGGGGATAGCTGGCTGGCTGGAGAGGACTGGCTGGAGTGGATGGATGGCTGGCTGGCTGGAGGGGTTGGCTGGGGTGGGGTGGCTGGCTGGAGGGGATGGCTGGCTGGCTGGGGGTGGCTGGCTGGCTGGCTGGGGGAGGTGGTTGGCTGGTGGGGGGTTGGCTGGCTGGAGGGGCTGGCTGGCTGGGGGGTGTCTGGCTGGCGGGGGGAAGGGGGGCTGGCTGGCTGGGGGGGTGTCTGGCTAGTGGGGGGTGGGGGGGGGCTGGCTGGATGAACCGACCACCTGTAGCTTTGTGGACTCCAACTGCAGGGCACTGCCACCCCCCCACCCCACCCCAACCCAGGCTGCAGAAGGTCGTGCCCACTCTCCTCATCAAACGCATGCGAGAAGAAATTTGCGGCTCCCACCCCCGCAGCTTCATGCACCTGCCCAGGGAGCATGTGCTGAACACATCACTAATACTCCACTGCCGCATCATGTGCTTTGGTTAACATTTAGCGTGAGTGCGGGTGAGGGACACGCCAGAGCTCTGGTGCTATCTGCTAGATAGACATGGCCGGTTAGGGAGGTACAATCTTTATAATGAGGCGCGTCCAGGACATGAATCACATCCACCAAAGCGGCTGAAGGTGTTATCCCAACAGCTAAACGGCTCGATGATAGCTGGCATCTGAACTGTTATTGTACGTCGCTTGTGGATGGAAGTACGGGATTGATACTCGCTTTTTTCCTTTGAAATTGAGAGGTTCTGAGTATTGACTCAACAGTTACAGCATTGAACCTGCCAGCTGTGTCCAGACAAAACTATTGAACCACAGAAAATTACAACTTAATAATGATGATAATAATAATAATCCTTGCATTTGATTTTCACGTCTTCTCGACGTCTCAAAGCGCTTCACAGAATATGCTGTAAAGTGAATTGACTGTATATTTGTGGGCAAAACGCAGCAGCTAATTGCACACAGCAGTGTCCCAAAAACAGTCGTGGATTGAAAATTACCAAATTATTATTGTTTTGTTTTGGAGGGATTATTGTTTGCAGGAGAAGGTCATTGGGCCCATTGTGTCAGTGCTTGTTCTATAAAAAGCAATTCATTTGGTTCCTTACCTGCCCCCCCCCACCCCCCTACCATAACACAACGAATTATAATAATACTCTCTGGAAATAGGTAAGCAAGATGCATCCTTTCAGGGAGAGAGAATGTGCAAATTCCATTCCAATAAACATCTATGGAATTTCAATGTATCGGTGGGATGCATGGAGCGTTCAGTTTGGTTTGGATACTCTTAAGCATGGTAATGGGTTTGCCCGCTGACCAAAAAAAAAAAGACCACAACAATACAATACAATATTACGTTTGTAAAGCGCCTTTCCCGTCGGGAGGACGTCCCGATGCCCTGGACAGTCAGGGATTTGGACCCAAGCTGGGGGTCGGGATCGGGTAGGGTGGAGGGGAGGTAGGGTAGGAGGGTGGACGAAGGCTCTGTCGAAGAAGAGGGTTTTGAGATGTGCCTTGAAGGAACAAGGTGAAGGGAATGTAGGATAGAATTCCATAGGGTGGGGGCAGAAAGGCTGAAGGCTCGGCCGCCAATGGTGGAGCGGGCCGGATGGGAGGACGTGGAGCGGGCCATAGCCTACAGAGCGGAAGGAGCGGACAGGTTGATAAGGGGTCAGCAGGTTGCAGAGGTAGGGAGCGGCAAGGCTATGGAGGGCCTTGAAGGCGAAGATGAGGATTTTGAACTCTATCCTCTGGGAGATGGGGAGCCAGTGGAGCCTGGCGAGGGTGGGGTAGATGGGTTCACAGAGCCTGGTACAAGAGAGGACACAAGCTGCAGAGTCTGGATGATCTGCAGCTTTGTGGAGGGAAGAGTTGGGAAGGTCGACAAGCAGGGAATTGACATAGTCGAGCCTAGATGTGATGAATTCAACAACAACAATGACTACTTGCATTTATACAGCGCCCTTCATGCCGGGTGGCGTCTCAGAATGCTTAACAGTGGTGTGGGTTGACACCAAGCAGGAAAGGGAGGGGAGGTGACCGGCATGACAAATTACTCATTTTTAGATATTTATCTAGTTGCCCCTTGAAAGCTAATATTGATTAAAATGTTACCATTTAGCATATACCTGCTCTCCTTATTCTCCCACCCAAAATGTGTAAGTTCACACTTTCTACATTAAATTTCATCTATCAACTCCACCAATTCAACTTTTCAACAACTGACCTCGTGATTTTTCTAGAGAGAATTTCTTGAGAGTAATAATTTGATATTTGTTTGGAAACAAATCAATCTTAATATATGCGCTCTTAGCCAATTAAGCAAATAAACAGTTTGATTTATTTTCTTGTTTCCCCTGACTTTATATATTTTCCTGTTTTACTGGCAGGGAAGTTATTTTGAACTGAACCTTTTCCTGCCAGGATATCAGTGGTAACCTATTTTGGTTACAGTTAGGAATGCTCTAATTCTAAAAACAGTTTGCATGAAAAAAAGTTAAGATTTAGAGAAATCAGTATGTTCCTCCTAGAATTCTTGTTGTTTGCAGTATGACAGTAGATTACACATTTTGAATAGATTCTGTACTGGAACATAATAATAATCCTTGCGTTTGATATAGCGCCTTATCACGGCGTTGAAACGTCTCAAAGTGCTTCACAAAATATATTGTAAAGTGAATTGACTGTATATTTTATGGGCGAAATGCGGCAGCCAATTGCACACAGTAGTGCCCCACAAACAATCGTGGATTGAGTGACCAAATTATTTTTAATTATTTATTTTTTGAGGAGATTATTAGCCCCTGGAAATCAATTGGCCAATCGACTGACAACCGGGTTCCTACTTACTGGTAGGCAAACAGAGGAGTATGGAATAAGGAGACTTGCCTAAGGTTTCGCCCCACCTGGGAATTGAGCCTGGGTCCTCTCGCTTTTGAGGTGTGTGCTCTAACCAATATGCTACAGGACTCCACAAACATGAGACTCGACTCCACCAATGTGAGACTAGATCAAATTAAAGTCAACTTTTCTAATGGGCTGTGTGGGAATACAGTACATTAAACAAGAGCACAAACCCGTGTACCACATCAAATAGGCCCTGGGTTCCTGTGCTGCACAGTTTCTGATCTTAACCTTACTGATTTGACCATGCAATGAGCACCAATGAGCTACTGTACTATCAACTGCAGAGAATGAAATTTGGAGAAAGGTTTATCCTTGGCCTGTTGCATCACCTTGCAGCCAGCTGAGTACCATGGGCAGATATCTGGTGAAAGAATCCATGCCTGCCCTGTTAATGACACATGGTCTGTATATTGAGAAGGTCAAAGGGACCAGGAAGAAGAACGTAATGATTAAACAACAACTTGCAGGTATATTGCACCTTTCATATCCTAAACGGCTTTATAGAGAAAGAAAGGAAACTCGGGTTGGAGGGAGATGACTGAAGATGCTGTTGAAGGATTTAGAAGGGTTTTGAAAGCAAGGTAGAGCAATTTGGGATGATAATTCTGGAGAGTGGGGCATAGTGGCTGACATTCTGTGCAAACAAAAAACCCACATGTATCCAGAATGCAAGGAATATTATTATTATTACTACCTCACTGGAGTGTCAATCTGGAGTTTAAATTCACAACCATTTACCCAGGAGGCAAGACTGATATCAACTGACTAAACCTGACACATGGTTGAAACCAATTGTTTATCAACTGATCTCCTGCCTCCTCTTATTGTTTGAGAACAAGTCAATTCTGCACAAGAGATGAGCATAATATTTTTGTTTTCCCGTTGAAAATGTTTCATTTCTTTTAGCTTAGAATGCAAGTCATCAGCAAATTTAATAATTGCTGAACAGAATATTACCATCTTTAATTGTTTCGCAACAACTTACCAAACAACCTAAAATGTATGAAATTACACCATGTTATTTGGAGAGAGGGGAAGAGACAGTCTCAGAAACTTAGCAGCAGATTGTCACAGTTTCTATTTGTTTTAATTATCTTAATTTCATTGTGCTTTCACACGCCTGGTGGGCTTTACTGTAGCTCTCATCAGTTTTATTTGTATATATCTTTTGTAAAGTTTGCAAACAAGTGTGTGTATTAATGGGGCTTCATTCAATTATGGTGATATGGTACTGCTGATTGTCAAACGCACTGAATAAAGCCCTGATGTATTGGGCCTAGAGAATGCCAATTAAAAGAGGTGAGTCATTTTTTGGGTGAGGAGGGATTTAGAGAAGTGAATATCCCAGAATTTCGCCCACAAATATACAGTCAATTCACTTTACAGTCTATTCTGTGAAGCGCTTTGAGAGGTCGCAAAGACGTGAAAAGCGCTATATTAAATGCAAGGATTATTATTATATTATTATTACTAGAGCTGTAAAGTTCTAGTTAAAAGCCCCTTTTGTCAGATAATTTGTTTAAAATGTTAATGTTTTCTACATTTTTTACGGTAAATTGGTCTTAGGCTCCAAAAAGCAATTGAGATAATGTTTCATTTTAACTACTCTTTCTCATTACAAACCATCATTAGCTGACCTCTGGAGCCAGCTCTTTTGATAAATACCATTTAGTCACCGTTAGTTAGTAGCAATGAGTCAATTCAAGATATGTAGCAGTCAGACCAAGCTATGAATTGAAAATAATTAAAAGAAATGGACTGAATTCTGTATTTTAACAATCATTTATGGTATTGAAAACCGCTCCCCTGAACTGGATTTGAAAATGTTATGATGAAAGAAGCAGTATTCTTTCTGTGGAGTCCTGTAGCTCAGTGTTTAGTGCACTCGCCTGGGTTCTATACCCGGCAGAGAGAAATGTTTGGCAAGTTTCCTTACTACAAATGCCTCTGTTTATCTAGCAGTAAGTAGGAACCCGGTTGCTAGTCGATTGGCGGATCGCTTTTCTGGGGGTTATAATTCTTTCAAAAAAATTAATAATAAATTAGTCACTTCAATCCACGACTGTTTGTAGGCTGATGCGTTTTGCCCACAAAAGTATACAGTCAATTCACTTTACTGTGATGCTTTGAGACATCTCAAAGACATGATAAAGCACTATAACAAATAAAAGGATTATTATATTATTATTACTCAGAAGAAACATTTTCTAATACTAATCTCGGAATGCAATTCTATCTGGCTGAGATGTTAAACTGAGATCCCATCTGCCTTTTTAGGATACTAAAGATCCCTTGACACTATTCGAAAAGAGAAGGGTGTTTCTCCCAGTGTCCAAGCAAACAAATCCCCCAAATACAATCAGTCACTGTTTGTGGGACACCTCTGTGTGCAACTGGCTGCCGTGTTTCACCCACAAAATACACAGTCAATTCACTTTACAGTATATCCTGTGAAGCGTTTTGAGAGTCTCAATGACGTGATAAGGTGCTATATCAAATGCAAGGATTATTATTAATATTTTCTGACCTGTTATTGGCAACAGCGTGGAAACAAATAGAACCATACTAACAAAGAGGCTAGTTGACAAGAGTACGTTTAGCCAGGTGGCTGAATCAGAATTACTGTCAAACAAGACAGTCACAATTAATAAAGGATAAGGGAACAATTTACCTGCGGGCTTAACTCAATGAGAGCACAGATCAAATCACTCTGTCGGATATCAAATTTATCTGGTTGCCAATATTTATTTTTGATAATCACTGTTAACATAGAAATTACATGTAGTTTGTTAAACATCAGAAATATTTTATTTAAAAGTATAACAAACTGATATGAGATATTTTAGTGGGCAATATCTGTGGATTTTTAAATTGAGTTTTACTAAGCAATAATAATTTTAAAAAATTGAAAGTGGATGATAAAGTGACAGGAGCTGAGTTATTATGCTACTGGAACATCTACCATGTCAGTCGCTGTACTGTAACTGTCAGTCTCAGTGCAGTTCACACGCACTGTGCAGTTTCAAGAATGGCAATTTAGGAGAATGTTTCTGAAGGGAGATTACCTTTAATTTTACCGTTCAAATTATTTTGGGGGTGTTTTAATCACCAAAGCAAGCGCTACCATTACACCCACAAAATATACAGTCAATTCACTTTACAGTATATTCTGTGAAGCGCTTTGAGACATTTTGAAGACATGATAAGGTGCTTTATCAAATGCAAGGATTATTATTATTATTTAGGCTGGGAGTCAAACCACAAGGACCCATGCATTGACTTGATTGAAGTGGTTGGATCAAAAATATCTGCCTATTAGATTATACAAATATTTTATATTCTATCACAGAATCTGTAGCTTCATCATTTCCTTCCATTTCTAACACTAGTTTTTGAGACAAATACACAGATTCACCCTCACTTTTGTAAACATGAATAACGTCAGTACTTTGATTTATTGGATGTTTGGTATTGCTGTTCCCAAGGCATGAGTGTAGGAAAGGAGGTGGCCTGTGGGAACTCAACAGTCATACTGGGTGTGGCTCCAAGGAGGTGGGTGTGGAAGGGGGTCAGGTGAAAAACCACAGTAATGTAACCTTAATTAACGTCACACTGCAACATTGCTTCAAGGTAATTTGAGAATGTGTTGTCCCGTACTTGTTAATAATGGTTGCAGACATGTCACTGACATGTCTTTGCTTGTCTGTTTCAGTCAGTGCCTCCTGGAGACAACTGCAAAACACCAAGTACTCCTGTTAAATGTTAAATCCTGAAGTCATATCAGGTGAGTATCTATTGTATATGCAATAAAAATATATAATATATGTATATATGGTGCTTCAGAGTGATGGCACTAATCAGAGGCCCTGATTAAATGCAAATGCATCATAAATACACAAAAGCCAAAGCGAGTCTTGCACCATAAGGACACTTGTATAATCCTTGCATTTGATATAGCGCTTCTAGACGTCTCAAAGCACTTCACAGAATATACTGTGAAGTGAATTGACTATATGTTTGTGGGTGTAATGCAGCAGACAATTGTACACAGCAGTGTCCCACAAACAATGGTGGATTGAAGTGACCAATTTATTATTGTTTTTTTTCTTGTGTCATTATTATCAGGCGAGTGGAGTAAGGAAACTTGCCCAAGGTTTTGCCCTGCCAGGAATCAAACCTAGGTCTCTCGCTTGTGAGGCGGGCGCTCTAACCACTGAGCTACAGGACTCCTCCACTTCTGTAACTCTCACATTAATAGCTTATTATTACTGTGCTCAACTGTCATCAATGTTTGCATGATGTAGAATTTTATCTGCAGCTTGAGATTAATGAGGAGCTAGGAAGGTGTTAAAATTTGCAATCACATTGGATGAGTCATGTACCGCCATGACAAGTAGTTACTAACTAAAACACACTCAAATCTGTTAATTATTTTGTTATGGTTCTCATGCATTATTTTTTACCCAAATAATAATTAATCAGGATATGTACCTAGATTGCATATTTAATTTGAAGTTCTGAATGCAGTATTTGATTATAAATTCAGATCAACATTAAACTATAAATGAATCATTTTTAATATGCAAACACAATGTTTTAAATTCAATCAAAATCATATTTTGGGTAGTAATTTGGTTACCCCTCATACAAACATTGCTCATACAAAACAGAATGCTACCCACATTGTTCACACTGTATACTTAATTTAATGAACTAATCTGGTATTTTTTAACTAATGTGTAAAGTCATGAGATCCCAGCAATGAGTTGACTACATTTACTAGATTTTGGTTCATTCAAAGTTATTTGCAAAAAATTACAGTCACAACAAATCTATTCTATGAGCCACGTCAGGAAGGGAGGAATAGGAGATGGTGTTGAACAGAGGGTAAAGGCAGATTATTTCTTCACCTCTGAAGATTTGAGTCTGAGCTCAGCCCACTAATAGCTCCATAAACACTGTGACAATTGTCAAAATCAGATCAAACTGTAAAAAGCAAACATCTTTACCAATATTGTAGTGTTCCTGCTGCTTCTGAATCATAGGCCGTGCCACATTAATTAAAACCTTAAGATGAAAGTAAATAAGGAAATTGATGATTTGAAATCAATCAAGTGTTAAGATGCATTACAGGAACCTTTGCAGTAATCTTACGAAATGCCCAATGCTATGATGAATGTGTTCATTCTTATTTATTTCTCCATTATTTATAATGAATGGAGAGACAGCTACCTATTTAATACATATTTCAGGTTGCAAGATATCATCTGTAGTTTGCTCTCTGATTTAAAAATGCCTCAATTTAGATTACAGGATATGGAGTGTGCCCAATAGAGTGAACTTCAGCTTAGTGAAGTATACATGTACTCCACACATCAACAAAGTGAGTATTTTTTTTCATATATGTCAAAGCCAAAGCCACAATAATATTAGCAAGATGGATGTGCCTTGCATCACCACTAGTTTAGACTGTAATGACTGAGAAAAGATGAAACACTGTACTCTTTAGACTTATTAAATATTATCACAGCTTGTGGAGTCACATCACACATAACTCACACCTTAATGTGTCTGCCACTCCTAAGAGACGCAGTTATGAATGAGTTTATAGCTGCCTTCCTTAAGGCCATGAAGTCATTATTGCTCACATATAATGAAATCTGGGTAACTGAAAAATAAATTCATAGAACAATGCCCCCAATTCTTCCAACGATAGCTAATTAATATTTTGATAAACTTTCTGCTTTCTCAAAACCCGTGTTCACTCAAAAGCAAACATATTCAATTGAAGCAAATGTAATATTATCAATGACTGATTTATATCACACAGTCTGGAGCCAAGATTTTTGGAGTATAAAGGTTTCAAATGAGCTTGAGGTAGGAATTTTACTAGAAGTGATCAAACTGAGGTAGTGCCAGGGTATGAAAATATCAGATATACTAAATAATCTTGTGGTTCTGGGATGCAAGAGAAAATCAATAAAAGACACTGTCAACAGGGAGGTAAAGAATTTTATAGATCATTAATAATTATTGTGTTTACCATGGCAGTAGAACACTTGCAAAATACACAGTCACTAGAATTTACAGCAAATCCTGTGAAGCATATTGTGACGTTCTTCCAACGTGAAAGGCATAACATCAAATGCAAAGATTATTTTATTAAAGCTATTTAAAACTATTTTTGAAAGCTTTTTATTTATAAAAAGTAACACATTTGAGTTAGTTAATATTCAGCTAAGGTAAAATTACAATTGAGTTCTGCAGAGTTTTTTTCCCCCAGTATCTTGCTAAGTACTCATATTCAACACTGAATATTCAAGACCTAGAGTTGCTGTGATTTGCTTTCTAAAGTGTATGTTCTGAGTCTCTATCTTTTGGAAAAATCACGTTTTACTCTTAACGGTATGTTTTTTGCTGGTTGTGGAACACATCAACAAGTCTGTATTTGTTCGAATAAGTTACCAGGAAGGATGGTTGAGGTGAGGGCAATGGACTTGTTTAAGAAACCATTTGATGTAGTTATGGAAAGCTAGTAGGTGTGGTTTACTGAAAGATTTAGATGAATAAGCCAAACCTCTCTTGTGATCTCTTTATTCTACATATTATGGGTATAAATTCCGATCTCCTGCAACTCCAGATATTTCCAGCGCAGAGGTTAAATCTACATTGTAATTTCTCCTCATTTCCCTCTGCTCATGAGATCCTTGGAAACTCACCACAGCACTTTGCATTGAAACTCAAATTAATAGTTATGTTAACATACTCTTCCTGGCCTACAGTAAACAACAACTTGCATTTATACAGCACCGTTCACCGGATAGCATCTCACCAAGCCAAGAGGTGCTCAATTTCAAGCAGGTAGCGCAAGTAATTTACATAAAATCTCTGTGATATACTGAATTGGAACCTGTGAGATTTTATCATAGAGTTTAGAATGTTCCTGCTGGTTAATCCAGCTCTACCTACTGGAAAGCCTTTTAAATGCTTTATTTCTGTGTGTTGCTTAGTCAGGGATGGTTATTGTTGGGTCCAGCATTCTACTTCCACTGTCATTTTCCACATGCTGAGAAGCAAATTATGTTGCACATCTAGACAGTCAAAGAATAAATCTTCCACTTAATTTTTGCTTTTAAGGAAAATTTAGGCTCACACCTTCTGGTTGCATTGAAAAACCAGTTAATCTGCACTTTGTGGTATACATGAAGCTAACCAATTTCAGATTGATGCTTGTAAATCAGCAAAACAAAGGAATTTTTCTTGAGTTTGTGTGGGATCTCTTTTGTTGCGGAAGGACAAAAAGAAACTGCTGTATTGTGGATTCGGTGGCGTACAGTCAGGGTATAATTGTAGATTATATTTATAGCACAATTTTTTTTNCTAAATGTAGTGCAATTATTTGCATGAATCTAAATCAATTTACAAAACCAAAGGTACAAGTGATGCAGAAACAAATTGTTAAAAACTAGACTTGGAACTAAAGGTTGGTGTGATTAAGACGCTATATTCAAACTCAAATATTATTATTAAATCAAGTACAAAAGCTGCTTGGCACTCAAAACGGTTTCACTCAAGTTGTGAACGTTGGAACACCCCATGTCAATGTTGGGTTTGGACCGAAAAATACTGTTTATAATAATAGTAATAATAATCCTTGCATTTGATATAGCGCTTTTCACGTCGGGAGGACGTCCCAAAGCGCTTCACAGAACACACTGTAAAGTGAATTGACTGTATATTTGTGGGCGAACGCGGCAGACAATTGCACACAGCAGTGTCCCACAAGCAGTCGTAGATTGAAAATGACCAATTTTTATTATTGTTTTGTTTTTTTGGAGAGATTATTATTAGGCGTGTGGAGTAAGGAAACTTGCCCAAGGTTTCGCCCTCTGCCTGGAATTGAAATTGCCTGGAAGATCAGAAGAGGTTGTTTTTTTTACTTTTGTTGGGCAACGGAGGTGAATAAGTTCAAAACAGGAGTTCTAAACAGATACAGACAATCTGTCACGTCACTTCAGCACTGACCCAGAGGCTCCAGATGTATTTTGTCTATATCTTCTCCCTTCTGTTCTCCTGTGCTGTCCACTATTATGAAAGAACTTAAAGAAAGAAGTGTTGTGCTTGAGATTTAAAACTGGGATTACAGTTCCTCACCTTATGTCAGAAACTAGATAGGCTGCAAGTTACAACTAAACTTTCATTATAACTCTTATAGCACCACCAGGAACATTCTCTCTTTACCAGACTTTTTAAAAAAATAAATGACTCACATTCTGAGATTCATGTGATATAATAATACTCAGATTTCAGAAGTAATCTTAGTATTTTTGATTGTAACCCAATACCATGAAATAGGAGCAGATGGGTGAACTTGCTCTTTCTGTCATGTATTGTGAGTGTGACAATACTGTACAGATTTTTGAGCGTAAATTACACAGTGAATGGTGAAAATGTGTAGATAAAGATGTAAAGGCAATTTCAGGACAAATACTTGGAATGTTTGCCTGCTCAGATGGTAATTAACCATGGGATCAGATTGCCAGCAAAGGTGGTTGAGGCCAGGACACTGGGACTCATTAACAAAGCGGCTTGATGCTGCGAAGGTGGGGTTAGGGGGATTGTTCCTAGAAGGATGAGATCCGATGGGCAGAAGGGCCTTCTTCAGCCAAACCGGTCTTGTGAGATGACACAAGTAGATGGTGGAAGCGGAACTGTACTCATGGCAACATGTCATTTATCAATGAACACCATCAGAGGCAGGAAGATGTTGGGGATTCACCATATGAGCCAATCAGAGGTGGGGTGGCTGTGAGCCAATCATAGAATGAGCTGACAGGTGAGCCAATCAGAGGTGGACTTGCCATGTGAGCCAATCAGAGGTGACTTGCCATGTGAGCCAACCAGGTGCAACAGGCTGTGGGCTCCAGTCAGAGGGTGGTGGGGGGGGGGGGGGGGGACTTTGTTCCCGAAGTTAATCATTTTGTCAGGAATGTATTTGTGCTCTCTGCAGTACTATCCAGTTTCCTTTTATTCCGATCGATATAATAATCCTTGCATTTGACATGATATATATGATTTGGGTAAAAGCGTAACTCATCTGACAGCACACTCACATGGCGGTCAGGAGGTTATGGGTTTGAGCTCATATTCCAGCTTGAAACTCCTGTGTAATCCTGGGGAGCGCTGCATTGGCATAAGCGCAACCTTCCAATCGTACGTTGAAGCCAAAGTCCCGTCTGCCTTTTCTGGGGGAAGTTAAAGCTCCCGTGGCACTATTGGAAATCAGAAGGGAGTGTCTCCTGATGACCTCACGAATGATCATCAGATAAATTGGTCGTTCACTTCATGGCTGTGGTAGCTCTTTGCTGTGTGCAAAAAGGCTGCTGCACGTGCGTAAAAATACGCAGTCACTACACATGACAACAGATGCCTGCGAAGTGCCTTGAGATGTTTCAATGGGAATATATTACATTCCAGACCTTTGCAAGTGGCCACAAAATTTCTGTTATGTAGATCTACACGGAGTCCGCTGTTCAAGCAGAACTGACAAAGATCTAAACATTTTTTTTAAAGAAAAACAACATTTTGCAGTAAATTACTTTCAACTGAACCTAAAAAAAATCTAATTGAAGCACAGGGCATTATATTGAACAACAACCACTTGCATTTATGTAACACCCTTCACGAGGGGTAGTGTCTTCGAGCGCATAACAGTGGTGGAGCCTGATGCCAAGCTTGGGGTAGGGAGGTGGTAGAAGAAATTGATCCAATAGACACAAAGACTAAACACAAATAATAATCACAAATACTCGAGATCTAAAATTGCATCCAAACTTTTGCAAAGGATTCATTGAGCGCTGGAGCTGGCAATAATCGACAACCCACAGTTTTCAGCTGCGCAAGTGAGATTCAGTTTTCTATCTGTTTTTATTTTAAATCACAGCCAATGAAAGAAATATTCTGTGACAGTGATGTACTGGGAGGCGGTGGTTTTCCTCCATCACTGTACTATGAAATTGAATATAATTTGTTTTGTTTATGTTTTGAATCACTGTTCTCTATGTATTATTTTCACCTCTTTAATTGGGAAGTGACAAGAAGGCTCAGGTAGTGCTTGAGACTATGAGAATGAGTTGGGTGTGAAAGACCACTGGATTAGCAAGACAGATTGAGTCATGTTATGCTGGTTAATATTGGAAGTTAATAGTTCATCTCAAATGTGTATAAGAGGTTGTAAAGCCTGTGTGATCAAGTTCAATTATCCATCTGGTTCCTGCTTTCTTATCTTTTCATCTCGTTTACACAATGGGTTTTTATCACAGTTTGGATTCCATTTCAGAGCAAGAAAACTTTCCAGGACATCCACATTTCTACAGGTTAAGAAAAGTCGACTTGCCACAATCACTGTGGGAGGTTCCCCCCCCCCAACCAAAAAAAAATGATAGGATACATGACTAGTCCAACACTGGCCAGGAGAC